>NW_006400225.1:532772-539887 GCF_000299155.1 Elephantulus edwardii | reverse complement strand
ATAGTGCAACAATGAATGAATGGAAACCCAAAATCTCTGTAAATGTTTATGAAAATTAATAAAATATAATTATAGAAAAAAAAAGAAAGAAAGAAGCAGCTTGAGACTGTAGGGCAGTTTTATTCTCTGCTTAAGGGTCATTATGAATTAGAATAGACACAATGGCGATGGATCTTTGACCTATTCCTGTGGATTTCCCTGCTTGACAGAGATTGAGCTCTTTTAGAAAAAATGTAGTAGGTCAAATTTGGGAAACAAAAAAAATGTACTTAAAATAATGATTGTAATTCACTGCATGTTTCATAATGAATATGACCTTTTTAAAAATTACTCTATACTTGCTTGTTTACTTTCTGCTCTTGACAAGCACTTGCTTGTCAGTTGCTGCACCAAATTGGAGCTCCTAGATTTTAAGACAAACTAGGACGAAGGATTAGTCAGCCACTTCTAAAATAGCAGGCATTTGAAAATTCTATTAAATATAGAAACACAGTTTGATACAGCACTAGATGTAGAATCCTCAGATTAAAAGACACTAGTAAATGAGGAGAAATAACTGCAAAAATCGACTATCAATTGGAACATGGAACGTACAAAGTATGAATTTAGAAAAACTGAACATTGTAAAAAATTAAATAAAAGGTGTTAAGATTGACATTCTTAGCATTAGTAAGCTGAGAAAGACTGATATTAGCCACTTTGAATCAGACAATCATATGACTAATTAAGGTGGGAATGAAAAATTAAAGAATAATTCATAGTCATAGTATTGCATTCATAGTCAAAACCAACATAGCAAGATCTATCTTAAGTACAATGCTATGAGTGATAGGATATTATCCCTACATGTGCAAGGAAGACCTGTTATATAACTATTATTCAAATACACACCAGCAACTAAAGCCACGATGAGTAAATTAAGGATTTTTACTAAGTTTTGCAATATGAAATCAATTGGACATGCAATTAAGATTCATTAATAATAATTGGTGATTAGAAAGCTAAAGTTGGAAATAAAGAAGAAAGACAAGTAGTTACAAATTACAGACTTGGTGACAGAAATTAATGTGTAGATCAATGATTGAATTTTATATAATCTATGTTTATTCATGGAAAATATCTTTTATAAAATTCACAAACAGCAACTACATATATGAACCTCATCTGATGGACCAAGCTGAATACATCTGTGAAAAGAATCTTTAGAGAAACTTAATATGAGTTGTGAAAACCAGGCCAACCACTGACTGTGGAATAGACAATCAACTACTCATATGCAAGTTCAAATTGAAGCTAATGAAAATTAAAACAAGTCCATAAGAACCAAAATATGACCTTGAGTCTATCCCACTTTAATGTAAAAATCATGTCAAGATTAGGTCTGAGGCATTGAATACTGGGACCAAAGACTAGATGAGCTGTGGGATGACATCAAGGATAACATCTATAAAAAGAGCAAAATGTCATTACAAAGACAGGAAGAAAGAAAAGACCAAAATGGATGTTAGGAGAAACTGAAAATTGTACCAGAACATTGAGAAGCCGAAACAAAGACAGGGAACAAAAAGTAAAAAAGTTGAACAGATTTCAAAAAGCAGCTTGAGAATACAAAGTATTAAGATGAAACGTACAGAAAGCAGGGATTGGAGAATAAAAAGAACTCTCTTGGCATTTCCAAAGCTGAGAGACCTGAAGAACAAATTCAAACCTAAAGTTTCAATCCTGAGATATGCCATGGACAAAATCTTGAATTATCCAGGAAGAATCAAAATAAAATAGAAAGAATACACTATGTCACCATAGTGAAGCAATGTTAATACATTAAGAAGTTAAAGTTTCTCTGAAGGTATGGGCTAAAAATAAGTCCCCAGGAATTGATATATATGCAACTGATGTATTTTTACAAATAGATGGAGCAACTCACCAGGTTGTGACAAGAAATTTGGATGACATACAGACCCAGTCAACTGACGGAAGAGATCCGTATTTGTTCCTATTCCCCACCCAAAAAAGTTATACAACATAATGTGGTATTTTTTAATCAATATAAAATACAAGCAAAATCTTGCTAAAAATTGTTATAAAACACCTAGAACAGTACATTCACAGATAACTGTCAGAATTTCAAGCTGAACTTAGAAGAGACTGCAGCACCAGGCACCAGGGATATCATAGCTGATGTCAGATGAATCTTGGCTGAAAGCAGAGAATGCCATAAATTTCAGTTTGTGTTTTATTGACTATTCAAAAGCATGTGACTGTGTGGTTAAACAAATTATGGCTAACATAAAGAAGAATGTGAATCCCAGCACGTTTAATTATGCTAATATGAAATCCATACTTAGACTAAGAAGCTGTGGTACAAACAGAATGAGGAGAAGGAAGATATGTGTCAGGGTTGTATCCTTTTTCCATATATTTTCCTATCTGAATACTGAATAGACCATCTGGGAAGCTGAACTTCAGCAACCTGTGCTATGCCGATGACACAACCCAGCTTGCTGAAAGTGAGGAGGACTTGAAACACTCTCTGCAGAAAATAAAAAACAATAGACTTCAATATGAATTACCTCTCAGCATCAAGAAAACAAAAATCCTTATAATGGGTTAATAAACAACATCATGACAGATGGAGAAAAGATTGAAGTTGTCAGTAATTTAATCTTACTTGGATCCGTAATCAACATTCTTTGTACCAACAGTCAAAAAATCAATAGGTGCATTGCACTGGGAAATCTGTTGCCAGAGACCTCTCCAGAGTACTAAAGATTAATGATGTCAGCTTTTTAAGCTAAGGTATGCCTGGTCTAAGCCATGATCTTTTCAATTATTTGCTGTGAATCTGAAAGTTTGGCAATAACTACAGATGACAGAAGAAAGACTAATGTCTTTGATCTGTGATGTTGAAGAAGAGTATTTCCCATAACTAACAAGAAAAAGAAAAAAACAGGTAGACCTTGGAGAAAGCAAGACCAGGGTTCACCTTGGAGGCAAAGATAATGAAACTCTGTCTCACATACTTGGAAATGTTGCTAGGAGGGCCCCGTCCTCGGAGAACTGTATTATTCTTGAGAGGGTGGAGGGACAGTGCAAAAGAGCAAGGCCCTCAACAAGGCTGATTGACACAGTGACTGTAACAATGGGCTCAGAGATGGTGAGGATGCCACAGGGTAGGCCAAGATTCAGAGCTGTGTTTATTATAGGTTTTCTATGCGTTACAGTCAACTTTTGCTAGCACATAACAAATCTGCATATTTCTACATGTGGTGAGGAGATGTGCTGTAGACCCACAGACATGCAATTGGAACTTACCAGCTGCTTCAGGGGAGAAAGATGAGCAACCTTCTCCAGTGTGATTTCCAACCTCTGAAAACCTGCTGCAAGGTCATCTATGAGTCTGCTCCAACTAGACAGCACATAATAACAATAGTCCATTTGATGGCATCTAACTACAAGTTTTTGGACCAGGGCCTGGCAGCAGCAGAGGCTCAATCAATCTACCAGTGTGATAAATAGTAAAGGAGCAGTGTGCTGAGGCCTGGTGCTGAAGGTGCAGGTCCCTTACCACAGAGGCCTGGAGTCTGGTAAGCGAGGCAGTGCAGGGTACCATAGACACACCTGCAGAGTCGGCAGCTGCTGATAGTCCAAACTCCATGCGCTTGAACACTGCATGTGCTGGGGGTGCAAGGGGTGTGGTGTCAGTGCTGTCAGAGGCACAATTGCATCCTCCTCAGTGCTCAAGGGTCGCCTAAGTGCCTTCTCCCCTGCCCCTGCCCATCCTATCATTCTAGTCTCCCTCTCTGCCCTGTTCCTGCCTACCAGCAGTCTCCAGTACACTATTACCCCCCTGCCACCCTCCTCCACACCTCCCTGTCCTACTACACTCCCTCACATCTTAGTCCTCCCTCCCTGCCCCAATGCATTGAGCACCTGCTTCTCTGGTCTTGCTCACAGTGGCGGCCAGTGAAGTGGACAGGGCACACACAGAAGCTGCCCAGGATGCAAGTGCCACCATTTTGGCAACATCGAAGAGGCTGGGACTGAGCTGCATCCCTGTCTTCCAAGTTACCCTTGGCCTGGAGAAGACCTAAAGAGATTGCCCCAAGGGAGGCCATAAAATCAGCTCCTGCCTTTGTGTTTGCCTAGGTAAACCTGCTTATTAACTTAGGAATGAAAAAACAAACTGCCAGGGGTGCAGCTAATCAGAAAGGAAATAATGATTTGACAGAAGCCCAGTTCCCTAAGAATCCATTTCTTTCTTCTTTCCTTGGCTGTTAGATCACCTGACAGTGATTGACAACAGGCCTCCTAAACAAGGACCACACATGAGGTGAAAATTCCAAGTGTTGGCACAGCAGGTTTCCAGCCTGGAACTTGAAAATATATGATTAAACCAAGCTGTTACCTTGGTTTCGGATCTCCCCCACCCCGGCCCTGCTATGTCCAAGTCACAAAACTTTGGACCTACCAAAAAAATACTCATTGCAATTTTAAAGTTTTGCCAATGAAACAATAAGACTTTTTCAGGGCAAAAAACACTAGGATAGATTGTTAATTTTATAATGTTTTATAATGATGGCAAAATATCCCTACTTGGGCTTTTCATTTTTAATTCTTAATTTATCCCAGATTTCCCAGATCCTAAACTAGTTGGTAGGCTCAATAGGAGTGCAAAGACCTCTGACTTACGTTCTCTGAAGCCCCAGGAATGGTGAAAGGAATCTGCTGGTGGTCCCTCCCAGTCCTCTGTGCTTACATTTACTTCACTAAAATTATTTAGGATCCAACTGAGTGTTCTCTTCTGGCCCTTCTGGGCTGTAGCATTGTTGGCGTCTTCTTTATGGTCTTTGTGTATCTCTCCTTGGTAAGCTTTTAAAACACATCAAAAATATGTTTCATTACACTGATAAAAATTGAAAAAAATTAAGAAAATTTAAATAAAATCCTTCTTACTATTTCCCAAATAGATGATCTGTATTGCCAAACTGATCATAAACAGAAGCCTAGGGTTTAAAAAAAAGTATTGACGTTTAAAACATGACATTATGTAAGTAGAAATTCAGATGCATAATATGCAATTTAATAATTCTAAATAACATGTTTTTACACACTAAGTATATAAAATAGTTAATATATAATAAATACATGCAATGTTTCTGTCACTTATGGATTTTTATTAACATTGTAGCTTAAAAGATTTTGAAACAGAGAAGGTTTGCACTTAAATTTGGAGGAACAGTCATAAATGCATTATAACTTATTCTGGATGATTCTGAAATCCCCTCCTGGCTCAGGGATCCAGATAACCTCTATCCTTACCTGACATGGTAGTCCAGCTTCATTCTTCCACTGACATTACTGGTATGAGACACAGCTCCTTCTCTCATTAGTGCAGTGAAGGTTAAGTCCTAGCAGTTTTTTAATGTATTAAACTCCAGACCCTGGATCAAGAAAAAAAATGGTTAAGTTCAGAAGACTCAGAAATCTGTGTTCCTCTGTCTAGATCACAAGCAGTAGACAAAAGAGCTGAATTCTGCTGTCTTCCCTTTTAGGCTAGGGTTTCCTTGGCCGTGCACAGGACGGCCTTCAGCCCATTTGAGCTGTGGGGGTGGAGACTTGGCCAGATCTACCAAGTTAGCAGGGATGGTCCATTTCTGATTTAAAACACTGGTAACTATGATAAGGCTCTCTCACTTTAAAAAAGAGATGGAAGGGAGGGGAAGGGAGGGGAGAGGAGGGGAGGGGAGGGCAGGACAGGGCAGGGGAAAAAAGACATCCCAATATGAACAAGAGAGTGTTCATAGAAAAATGAAGGTTACATATTGCAAATACTTTATACTCAAAGATAGTGAGGAAGAAGAGCCAGAAAAGGGGTCTGCAGTGTGGGATATGAGCTCAGCTCTGAATAGTCTTGGGCAGGAAATACAATAATTAGACTTTATAGGCAAACCTCTCAACACTTGCTTTCAGAAGCTGGGTTGCTATTTCCAGCATGATAAGCTGCATGTCATAGGTATTATCTATTTACTAGAGTATCCTCTGACTAACATTAGTTCTATCTCCCATGAAAAAGGTAAGAAGCATCGGCTAAGGACTTTAAGTTTCCTCCTGCAGGTAGGTTTGAGCAAGCACACAGCGACTCAACAGCACCTAACAACAACAACAACATAAAAACAATAACTCAATAAAAAACTCAGCAACTAAGTACTCAACTTTCTTAGTCTTCTCGCACTTTTTTCTTAGAGTTTTAAAAGTGAAATATGTTTAATATTTCAAATAGGAATTTAAAAATATGCCCTTTATAAATGAGAATTGTAGAAAATACAAACAAAAATTACTCAAAAGACATAGGCAAGTAATAGCCAAACAGCATGATACTGGTACAATGACAGGCACTCAAACAAATAGAATAGAATCAAAAATTCACAATTTAACCCATCCACCTATAGACAACTGGTATTTGACAAGGTAACAAAACCAATCAAATAAGGAAACAATTTCTTCAACAAATGGTGATAACAAAACTGAACTTAAGATCATCAGAGGGACCAAACTCAGAAGGCCTACCCTAGAGCATAAATGGACTTGCAAATATAACCAGAAACACACAATCTTAACATCAATGAATGGGACCTTCTAAAAAATTAAGTCCCTGGGTACATCAAAACTTTTTCCAATAAGGTGAAAAGAAAGCCTACTGACTGAGAAAAAAATATTTGGCAATATCATCTCAGAGAAGGGTCTCATAAAAAAAGGTTACAGAATACTACAGGGCCTCCAGAAGAAAAAGAAAACCCAATTACAAAAAGAGCAAAAGACAAGATTATAAAAATTAGAGCAGAGATAAATGAAATAGAAAATCGAAAAGCAACTGAAACTATCAACAAAACTAGGAGTTGGTTCTTTGAAAAGGTCAATAAAATTGAGAAACCATTAGCAAAATTCACAAAAGAAAAGAAGGAGAAAACACAAATAATCTGAATAAGAGATGAATCAGGCAACATCATAACAGACCCAATTAAAATTAAAAAGTTAACATTAGAATATTATGAAAAACTATACTCAAACAAATATGAAAACCTTGAGGAAATGGACAAATATTTAGAAACACACAA
>NW_006400225.1:522516-525643 GCF_000299155.1 Elephantulus edwardii | reverse complement strand
AGGCTGCAGTCCTTGACCCTTCACAGCAAGTGCATGAGGTCCTCCTCAGTTTCAGCAAGCAGGGTTGTGTCATCTGGAGCTTCAAAATCCTAGCCTCCAAAGAGAAACTTGGTTTCATGCTCTCTAGGACAGACCTATTTGTTTTCCTGGCAATTCATGGTATGTTCAAGACTCATCTCCAGTACCACAATTCAAAGGCTTCAATCCTTCTTCTGTCCTCCTTAGTTATTGTTCAACTCTCTGATGTATGGCAAGTAACTGTGAAGACGATGGTCTGAATCAGGCGCATCTTAGTCTTTATACTGACATCATTGCTTCTCAATACTCTTGAAAAGTCCCTGACAGCAGATTTACCTAATGCAATTCACCTTTTGATTTCCTGACTGCTGGTCAAGAGTGTTGATTGTGGAGCTGAGCAAACTGTAAATGTTAACATCCTCAATCTCTTCTCCATCCATCATGCTGTTGTCAATTGGCCTAGTGGTGAGAATATTTGTCTTCTTGATGTTAAGCTTCAATACAGCCCTTAACCTTCTGAAGCAAGCACTTCAGGTCCCCCTCAGTTTCAGGAAGCAAGGTCATGTCATCTGCATTTGACCCAGCTATTCTACTGCTAGGAATATACCTCAAGGCAAATAGAACTGAGACACCAACGAACTTTTGTACACCCATGTTCATAGCAGTATTTTTCACAATAGGAAGAAAATGGGAAAAGCCCACATGTTCATCAACAAATACCTGGATTGAGAAATTGTGGTATGTTCACACGATGGAATACTACGCATCACTCAGGAGCAATGATTTTTAAAAGTATTAAATAACACAGGAGTGACCAGAGATCATTATGCCAAGTGAACTAACTCAGGCTCTCATGGACAAATACTTTATAAGTCCATATTATAAAAACAAAAGAATAATTAATTGTTGTTATGTATTGTTGAGTCTCCTGCAATTCATAATGACCCTATGTACAACAGCCCTAAACCCTTTTCTATCCTGTGCAATCTTATTGTCTCTGACACACCTACCCCCATTACCCCAGTCACTGAATCAATCCATCTCTCCAAGAGTCTTTCTCTCTTGCTTTGTCTCTCCACCCTTCCAAGCATGATGTCCCTCTCCAAGGACTGGTTCCACCTTGCAACATGTCCAAAGTATATCAGACGAAGCTTCAGAATCCTTGCCTCCAGAATCCTTGTCTCACTCTCTCTAGGATGGCTCTGTTTATTCTCCTAGCTGTTCATGGTATGGTCAATACTCTTCTCTGGCACACAGTTCAAAGGCATCAGTTCTCCTTCTATCATCCCTACTCATTGTCCAGTTTTCTGATGCATAGCAAGTAATTGCAAAGACTATGGCCTGTATTAGGCACACCTTAGTCTCTGACAGCAGACATTCCCAATGATATGTGTAAATGTCCCAAGAGAAAAGTGGAGAAGGCAGGAGGGCTGAGGGTGAGGAGGGAGGAAATCATGGGTCACAGATTTTGGTAGTTTAAGGGAGGGGGTGATGGAATTAGAAAAGATCCAATAGGAATCTGAAAAGACAGAGTAATAGTGGGCATAGATTAAAAAAAGGATTAATTTTATAATACACAATGTATGAGAATGATTTTATTTATATATATATATATAAAGTCGGTTCTCAGGAAAGACAGGACCAAACAACCTGCTGGGTACAGGGAGGATAAAGCTGCTTATAAACTACCTCGCCCCTTCCCCCATTAGTAACTTGTCTTCTGCTCCCTTCAAAGACACATTTGCTTTCCATGAAGGACTTTGTGGCTATAAGATAGTCTCATTTTACTAAAAGGTATAAAAGTTATACAACATTTTATAAAATAAATTTTGCATTTAACGACTATCAACAAGGCCCAGCTGAATGGAATTCCTGGCAAGACACTGGAACTGAGTGGTGAAAAGATAGACCAGCTGCTAAGGGGAGGCCCTCTTTCTTGTTATCACTTATAAACAGATAAGACTGGAGAATGAGGTTCTAACTTTATTCTGAGCTGCCATAAAGTCTGTGGGAATTGGGCCAAGCTTTTCTAACACACCAAAAGTCCCTAAGGAAGATATTTTGAAACAAATTCAGAGTAAAACAAATTTGTTGACAATGGCTCTGAAGCAGTTTTCTAGAAGGGCACTAATCATAATCTCAAGGGATGCTCTTAAAACTCTTCATATTCTCCTAATACTATGTGGGCTGTAGGCCACCACTGGATGAGTCCAGTGTACCACCCAGGGTCCCATCTCTGGATCAAGCACCATTAAGTCCACATCCTATGCTTCTGAAGACAAGAAGTCAACTTTATCCTTGGTAAGCGGGCAATAAAATGTTGTTTGTGATAGAGCCTACACCTACACACAGTACCCAATTCCTGGAAAGTATTGTTGACATTTGTCATCAGTACATTTTTTAAATGTCTCTTGCTGTGAATATTTCCTTCCAGTATTTTTCAGACCAGTATTGTTAGAAATTGTTGGTAACTGTTCTCAAGGTGAGTACAACCCAAGTGACCCTATGAATAATAGATCTATTATTCCTGTCCTATCCTATCCTTATCATCCCTGACATATTTGAGACCACTGCCACAGACACTGTATCAATTCATCTGTTGAGGTTCTTCCTCTCTTTTGCTGACCTCCTCCATCTTTCCAAGCATGATGTCCCACTCTAAGGAAGGCAGCACGGGATGACAAAGCAAAATATTACAATGAAATGTATAAGGAGCTGGAGTCAGAAAATCAAAAGAGCGGAACTCGTTCAAATTCAAACCTTGAGTTGCTATAATCAAGAATGCTTTAGGAAGAATAGGAAATGATCGAGGAAGTATTAAAAGAAGATGGAAAGAATATGCTGAGTCACTGTATTGAAAGGAATTGGCAGACACAGAAGAATTTCATGAAACAATATGAGCAAGAGCCTATGGTGATGAAAGAAGAAATTCAAGCTGCTTTGAAGGAAATAGCAAAAAATAAGGTCCCAGGGATAGATATTATACCAATTGAGGTATTTCAGCTAACAGATGCTTCTCTGAATGTGCTCACAAAGTTGTGCCAAGAAATCTGAAGAAGAACCACTTGGCCCACTGGAAGATATCTATATTTGTTCCCATTCCAAAGAA
>NW_006400225.1:519846-521212 GCF_000299155.1 Elephantulus edwardii | reverse complement strand
CTTGCCTCCAAGGAGCAATCTGCTTGCACTTTCTCAGAGACATATTTGTTCTTTTGGCAGTACATAGGATGTTGCTGTTGTGTATTATAGAGTCAGAACTGACCTATAGCTGACCCTCCTGGGAGTTGTCAGAGGCAGTTAATCATATGGGAGGAGATTGCCTACCCTTCTCCCATGCACATATGAGAGCAATAAATAATTTGGGGCAAAAACAAAGGTAAAATGAAAATCATAGGGTACTTTCCAGTTTTAACTGGACCTTGTCAAGCTATTAGAGCACAATCTGAGCCCAAGAAAGAGAAAAACTAAAAAAAAAGAGGGCAAAATTAGTCAATCTAAGGGACAGCGCAGGAGGGAAAGACCCTCTATGAGGTGGATTGATTCAGTGACTTGGGTAATTGGGATAAGTGTGTCAGAGACAGTCTGATTGGCACAAGACAGAGCAGAGTTTAGGGCTATTGTACATAGGGTCGCTATGAGTCACAAGTGACTCGACGGCACATAACAACAACAATTAGCATTTTAGGCATTATGGAACTTCATGGCATCATGAAAATTGATCAGAGTGGGAATCTTTAGCAATATACATGATTGAATTGGTCCTAGCACTACTCACCTACTTTGCATAATATATTTACACAGGTGTCATTGCAACCAATGAACCAAGGACTGCTACCTACTGAGTGGAAACATGTTAATTGTTTCAGGGGAAGTTGCTTTGTTCCTCCCTTGCTGTGATAGAATGGAGTTCTCTAAGATGACCTACCTATCTCATGTCAGCAAGTTTCAAGATATCACAAGACTTTTCAGAAACAAGCCTCAGAGTGCAGATTCCCATGTGAATATCAACAATGCCCTCTATTGGCTTGCTCACCTTTTTCTTGAAAATTTCTGGTATCACTATAATATATTGATTCTGTGTGAAGATCTCATGCGAAATCCTAAGTGTTTCATCTTTCCTATTGTAGGTACTTTAACGTGACCACCCTGAAGAATTGGTATTGACTGACTTCACCCTCCGCTCTGTCTGGTTGGCTTAAGACCTTGCATTAGTATCATCTGAAGGCATGTTCTGTTCATTCCAGTCAATACCAAGTCACATTATAAAAACATAAAATATTGAATTCATATTTCTATTTGGCATTATTCAGGGTCATATTGTCCTTAAATACTCTGAGCTTCTATTTATGCTGTTATTTGTGTTGTTGGTTGTTGTTATGTGCCATCGAGTCGTTTGTGACTCATAGAGACGCTATGTACAACAGCCCTAAACCCTGCTCTATCCTGTACCAATTGCATTGCCTCTGACACACCCATCCCGATTACCCCAGTCACTGAATCAATCCACCTCATGGAGGGTCTTCCC
>NW_006400225.1:516580-518893 GCF_000299155.1 Elephantulus edwardii | reverse complement strand
AACACAGATAGACATTCTTCTGGTATTCCCTGCTTTCAGCTAAGATCCATCTAACATCAGCTACAATATCCCTAGTACCATGACCCCTTCTAAACCTAGCCTGGACTTCTGGAAGTTCTCTGCGGATGTACTGTTCCAGTCGTCTTTGGATAATCTTCAGTAGAATCTTGCTTGCATGTGAAATCAATGATATTGTTCTGTAGTTTCCACACTCAGCTGGGTCACCCTTTTTTTAATTTGTGTAGCATACCTTTACTTTTTTATTTTGAAGAAGTCACTCAATCTACATGAACACTTGTTTTCTCAGACACATCAACCTTCTTTCATAAGATCTGCAAGAGACTCTAGTGAGATAATAGATAGGAAGGGATTTTTTTTTTTAGTTTGTAAATATAGCACATAGTGTGTGAAGTATTGCCACTGTTGTTTTGTGACTCTCTAAATATCCTGTGGTGGAGTCAAGACAACTTCATTTATTCAACAGATAGATTATGCACCATGTTTTAGGTTTCTGTCATGCAACAGTGAGATTAAATAACCTTTGCCCTCTTGAAGCTCCTATTCCCATGTCATGAAGTTGTTTTAACATATAGTTAAACCAATCCAAAGTGAGAATAATTTCAAAACTGTTTAGTGACAATAAGGGCGGGGGAAATGAGCCAAATGACAGAATAAATAGACATTCAGAAAGTCTGCTTTCAGTAGGCATTCACTGAGACTCGGGTGAGTTAGAACATGTCAATAAAGGAAAAATCCCCAAGTTATTAAAGTATAGAAAGTCCTGTGGGACATCAAACAGTGAGCTAGAAAGAGACTAGAAGAAAATTGCAGACAGCAGCACCTCTTATGAAAAGTCATCCTTGCATCCCAGTCATTAGGTGTTTTTGAGCATCCTTGTTCTACATTTCCACTATAACCTACCTCATCATAGCATTTTTATTTGTAATTGTTTAGTACCTCCTTTAGATTATTTGCTTAGAGAAAGTGAGGAATATCCTTTTGTTCTTTTTATATTCAGTACCTAGAACAACCTAGACACTACTTACTGGATACAGACAACAGTTTGATGAAAGAAATAAATACTAATGAACTTTTGCTGAAGGTCAGATAAGTTTATGGTCTTCAGGATACCTAGTCCTGTATTCTTTCCACTCTTCCTAACTATTAAATGGCTTTCACTTATGTCTGAAAAAATCTCTTTTAAAACCTGATACAGCATCACAACAAGATAAAGGCAAACAACCCAATCACAAAATGGGCACAGGACATGAACAGACACTTCACCAAAGAAGACAGTCAGATGGCGAACACACACATGAAGAAATGTTCAAAATCCCTTGCTCTAAAAGAGATGCAAATCAAAACAACTATGTGATATCATCTCACCACAGTAACAATAGCAAAATTCAACAGAGCAGCAAACAACAAATGCTGGCGAGGTTGTAGAGAAACTGGAACCCTTATTCACTGTTGGCAGGAATGTAAAATGGTGCAACCACTCTGGAAGGCAGTATGGCGCTTTCTCAAAAAGTTTGAAATAAAAATACCATTCAACCCAGCCATTCCACTACTGGGAATATACCCAGAATAAACCAGAACTGTCACTCAAACAGATATATGCACACTCATGTTTATTGCTGCTTTGTTCACAATAGCAGAGATAGAAACAACCCAAGTGCCCATCAACAAATGAAAGGATAGAGAACCTGTTGAATAGTCACAAAATGGAATACTATGCAGCACTGAAAAACAAGGAACTCATGAAATATTATACAAAATGGGTGGCCCTAGAAGACATTATGCTGAGTGAAATATCTCAGTCACAAACGGACAAATACTGCATAATGCCACTCTTATAAAACAGGACTGACATCTGGGTTTGCCGAAACTAAGAATAGAGGGGATAAATAATGTACACTGTATTGAAACAGATGAGAGAAAGAACTGCTTACAAGGAATATATGATTAGGTATTTACATGACAACAATCCAGAGTAAGAGCAACATAGTAAAGTGTACTGGGGTGGGGGTCTGTGGTTGTACAACAGTGCAATTTTTTTTTTCAAAGAGAAAAGCATACTTTGGTAGTCAGGGAGGAAAATGTGCAACAATGAATGAATGGAAATCCAAGTTCTCTATAAGCTTTCATTAAAATCTCAATTAATAAAAAGGATAAGTTAAAAAAAAAACCCTTGATACAGCATTATACTGAGTGAACTAATTCAGTCCCATAAGGACAAATGCTGTATAAAACCATAATTGTAGAATGAATATGAGGATCCAAGGGGGAGGAGGGTGGAATCAAGAGAGATGA
>NW_006400225.1:504634-516386 GCF_000299155.1 Elephantulus edwardii | reverse complement strand
GAGGTCGCTGTGTTGTGCTGTGTGAGGAAGATAGGTGGATTTGTAAACCCCGGAACGAGATCCTGCCTGCCCGAGGTTGCTGCTTTGCAGAGGCCCTCAGGGTAAAGCCGCCATCACCATGTTTGACCAGGAGGCAAAACCTTCAACTGAGGACTTGGGGGACAAGAAAGAAGAATACATCAAACTCAGTCATTGGACAGGATAGCAGTGAGATTCACTTCAAGATGAAAATGACAACACATCTCAAGAAACTCAAAGAACTATACTGTCAGAGACAGGGGGTTCCAATGAATTCACTCAGGTTTCTTTTTGAAGGTCAGAGAATTGCTGATAATCACACTCCAAAAGAACTGGGAATGGAGGAAGAAGATGTGATTGAAGTTTATCAGGAACAAACAGGGGGTCATTCAACAGTTTAGATAACCTTTTAATTTTTTTCTTTTCCCTTAATCCTTTTTTATTTTTAAAAATAGTTTTTTTGTAATGTGGTGTTCAAAACAATTGAAAACTGGCACCTATCTTCAAAACATCTGGTATTTTGAATTCTAGTGTTCATTATTCATTATTGTTTGTTTTAATTGTGCTGATTTTTGGTGAGCAAACCTCAGCCCCCCTTGATATTGCCCTCTCTTCTTAAAAATTACTTGTGTGCAGAGAGAGGTCACCTTTTCAGGACTGTGCATTTTCAGGATTGTGGGGTAAATAAGATCAACCAATGCAAGTGTTCATAATGACTTTCCATTTGGCCCTGAAGTTCTAATACATGACTGCTTCACTCCTGGACTATGATTTTCAGTGGGAGATGGAAGTTTTTCAGAGAACTGAACTGTGGAAAAATGACCTTTCCTTAACTTGAAGCTACTTATGTGAGGGTCTGGACCAAAAGAAGAGGAATATCAGATTGGAGTCATGATGACATATAGTGAGAGTAATATCTCCAGAGATGGCTTCACTGAAGAGACATTAAAATTCTTGTCAGAAGATCCCAGAAAAATTCTAAATTCCATTGGCAGTTAATTATTCACCCAGAAGTATATACATCAGAACACTGCTCTCTTTTGATTTTATTTGTACTTTTTGGCCTGGGATATGGGTTTTAAATGGACATTGTCTGTACCAACTTCATTAAAATAAACAAAATATTTGTAAAAAAGAAAAAAGAAAGAAATATGAACAGCAACTATACATACATATGGTCTTCACATGATAGACTGGAGAGGAACCATATAAACAACATTTGTACTAATAAACAGTGGAGAAACTCAATATTAGCATTCAAATCCAGATCAGGAAATGACGATAGAACAGGTCATCAACTAAGCATGTTGTTATCGTTGTTATGCACCCTCAAAAATGACTGTGACTCACCAGAATTTCTTGATTACTGCTCAGTTGAATTTTACTATTGCCACTGGGGTGAAATGATATCTCATGGTTGTTTTTATCTACATCTTTCTGATACCTAGGAATTTTGAACATCACTTCATGTGCTTGTTTGCCATCTTAACATTTGTTGGTGAAGTGTTTGCTAATATCCTCTGCCCATTTTGCCATTGTGTTGTTTACCTTTTTCTGGTTGAGATGCTGGAGTTGTCTATACATTTTAAATATGACTCCCTTATCAGATATCCCATTACCAAGTTTTTTCCCCATTCTGTGGCTTTCCTTTTTACCCAGTTGGAGAAGGTCGTTTTTATGTATATAGGGATTTGATTCTTAGACGGTTCAATTCACCTGCTTTGTTCTGTCCTGGTGAGGTTGTAGAGAGATCAAAACCCTTATTTACTGCTGGTAGGAGTGTAAAATGGTGCAACCTCCATGGAAGTCAGTTTGGCACTTTCTCAAAAAATTGGAAATAGAAATACCATTGGACTCAGCTATTACACTACTAGGAATATACCCTAGAGAAACACACCCATATTTATTGCTACATTATTTATGATAGCAAAGATATGACAGCAACCCAAGTGCTCATCAAAAATGAATGGACAAAAAACCTGAGGTATATGCACACAATGGAATACTATGAAGCACTGAAAAACAAAGAACTCATGAAGTATTACACAACATGGGTAACCCTGGAGGACATTAAGCTAAGTGAAATATCTCACTCACAAAAGGACAAATACTGCATAATGCCTCTGTGATAAAATAGGACTGACATGTGTGTTGGGGAGGAAACTAAAAAAAGAGGGGATAAATAATGAACACTGCAGTGGGACAGATGAAAGAAATCTGTTTAAACGGAATAGATGATTATTCATTATTTGTATGACAAAAGTCCAGAATAAGAGATACATTGCAATGTGCATTGGGGAGGCCAGAAATTATGCAACAATTAATATTTTTTTTTAAAAAAAGAACTAGAGGATAGGAAGGGAAATGTGCAACAATGAATAAATGAAAAATCCAACATTTCTGTTAAGTTTGGTTAAAATAAAAATAATTTAAAAAAAAACCTTTGATAAGATTTAGAACTACTTCTTAACAAGATGTCTATAATCAAAGTGCATGGTTTCCTAGTCAGAGTGGTTTTCGCTTTTTCATTTACTTTCTTTTTTTAATACTTTAAAAAAATTCTTTTATATGGATTTTTTTATAAAGTTTGAATACATTGTTTTTCACAAAAGATCCTCCTCCGCCCGGCTTTCCCTGTGTACCTGTGAGATGCCTCTTCGCCATTATCTGAGGTGACTCCCCCGGTGCGCAGCTTCCAGGCTTCCCCTCTGCCCAGGAGCACGTTCTCTGTGTCCCCGGCACCTCCTCCGCCCGGCTTTCCCTGTGTTCCTGTGAGATGCCTCTTCGCCATTATCTGAGGTGACTTCCCCCAGTGCGCAGCCTCCAGGCTTCCCCTCTGCCCAGGATAGCAGTGTTATTTTGTCAGGACCCACTCTACTCCAATATGACCTCAACTTTTTTTCACTAGGGATATTATAGCTAATGTTAGATGTATCTTGGCTGAAAGCAGGGAGCACCAGAGGAATGTCTATCTGTATTTCATTGAGTATGTGAAGGCATTTGACTGTGTGGGCCACAACAAACTGTGGCTAACTCTGAGAAGAATGGGAACACCAGAACACTTGATTATGTTTATTCAAAACCTATACTTGGACCAGCAGGCAGTCGTCAGAACAGAGCAAGGAAATACTAATTGCATTGGGAAAGTCTGCTGTCAGGGATTTCTCCAGAGTAGGAAGGAGCAACAATGTCAGTCTGTAGACTAAGGAGCACTTGGTCCAGGCCATGTTCTTTGCAATTACTTGCTATGCATCAGAAAGCTGGACAATGACTAATGTGAAAAACAATGCATACAAACTTTAATGAACTTTATAAATAAATCAATACAAAATTTTAAAAAATTAAAAAGCAAACAAACAAGGATAACTGAACAAAAAGACAAAATTTAATAAGTATACATTCAATATACATAAACATTAACAAATTTGAAGGATAAAAGAGACAGTTCTACAGTAATATTAGGAGACTTCAATATGCCACTTTCTATGAAAGACAGGATGACTAGAAAGAAACATAATAATGATGCAGAACTAACAAATAAAATTAATTAACTTGATCTCATAGAGATACAGAGAACATCCACCCAACAAGCTTCTTCTACTAGCTTCTTCTCCAGGACTTATGGAACACTCTTACTAGTAGACCATATGTTAGGTTACAAAGTAAGCTTCACAAGCTTTATTAAACATCTCCTGAGCTCACAATACCATAAAATTAGAAATCCACAACAGGAAAATCAAGTGAGAATAATCAACCATATGGAAACTAAGCAAAAACCAAACTTGCTTGGATATGGATATATGGTAAAATGGATATATGGTAAAATGGATATATGGTAAAAAAGAAGAAATTTCTTGACACAATTATGAAAACACAACATAACATATCTTTAGAACACAGCAAAAACAGTGCTATATTTATAACAATAAATATATACTTCAAAAAAGAAGACACAAAATTAGGAAGGGAGTGTGTCAGGGTTGTAATCTCTCTCTGTACCTATTTAATCTATCTGCTGAAAAAATTATTCAAGAAGCCATACTCTATGAAGAGTCAGGATTGGAGAGAGACTCTTCAATAACTTGTGTTATGCAGATGATACAACCTTGCTTGTTGAAAATGAGGAGGACTTAAAGCACTTTTGCAGAAGATCAAGAAATGCAGCCTTTGGTATGGATTGTATCGCAATGCCAAGAAGACAAAGATTCTTACCACTGGACCAATAGGCAATATCATGTTGGAGAAGATACTTAAACTGTCAACAACTTCATCTTGCTTGGATTCACAATTAACACCTTTAGTACCAGCAATCAAGAAATAAGGACATGCATTGCACTGGCAAAATCTGCATTTAGGGACCTCTCCAAATTATTGAGGAGTAATGATGTCAGTTTGAGGACTAAGGTGTGTTTGTTTATTCAGGCCATAGCCTTTCCAATCGCTTGCTGTGCATTCAAGAGCTGGACAATGGGGCTCCGGGGTAGGCTGAGACGGGAGGGTCCTTCGCTAAAGCTAAAAGCAGATCAAAGTGGTGGGACTCGTGTCGCGGCTGCGGAAACGGTGAAGGCTTTCGAGGAGGGCTCTCTTCCTGATCCGGCCTGGTTCTTGCTGCCTTCGCCGCCTTTCCCGGTCGTCACCTCTTCCCCGTCCCCGTCCCGGAGCACCACCGCCGCCGCAGAGCCCCACCTCCCCCAGCTCTGCAAGCCGCCAGCCCACCATGGAGAAGACGGAGTTGATCCAGAAAGCGAAGCTGGCCGAGCAGGCTGAGCGCTACGACGACATGGCCACCTGCATGAAGGCCGTGACGGAGCAGGGGGCCGAGCTGTCCAACGAGGAGCCCAACCTGCTGTCGGTGGCCTACAAGAACGTGGTCGGGGCCGCCGGTCCACCTGGAGGGTCATCTCGAGCATCGAGCAGAAAACCGACACCTCCGACAAGAAGTTGCAGCTGATAAAGGACTATCGGGAGAAAGTGGAGTCTGAGCTGAGGTCCATCTGCACCACCGTCTTGGAATTATTGGATAAGTATTTAATAGCCAATGCAACTAATCCAGAGAGTAAGGTATTCTATCTGAAAATGAAGGGAGATTATTTCCGGTACCTTGCTGAAGTAGCATGTGGTGATGATGGAAAACAAATGATAGATAATTCCCAAGGAGCTTACCAAGAGGCGTTTGATATAAGCAAAAAGGAGATGCAACCCACACATCCTATCCGCCTGGGCCTGGCTCTCAACTTCTCTGTATTTTACTATGAGATCCTTAATAATCCAGAGCTTGCCTGTACACTGGCTAAAGCGGCTTTTGATGAGGCCATTGCAGAACTTGATACACTGAATGAAGATTCATACAAAGACAGCACCCTTTTCATGCAGTTGCTTAGGGACAACTTAACATTATGGGCATCAATCAGACAGTGCAGGAGAAGAATGTGATGCAGCAGAAGGGGCAGAAAACTAAATGCTCACAGGGTGTCATCCTTCTCCCCCTCAAGAAACCTTTTTACACATCTCCATTCCTTATTCCACTTGGATTTCCTATAGCAAAGAAACCCATTCATGTGTATGGAATCAACTGTTTATAGTCTTTTCACACTGCAGCTTTGGGAAAACTCCATTCCTTGATTTGTGTTTGTCTTGGCCTTCCTGGTGTGCAGTTACTGCTGTAGAAAAGTAGTAATAGCTTCATTTCATATAACCATAAGTAACTTCCAAACACTTATGTAGAAGACTAAAATGTATCTGGTTTTTAAGTAATCTGAACCAGTTCTACAAGTGACTGTGTTTTGTATTACTGTGAAGATATGAAAATGTAGTTAATTACAATTAAAAGAGTGTTCTGCATAACTTCTTAATTTCTACATTTCTTCCCTTACTCTTGTTTAGGGCTTCCTTTCAGTAAGCAATTTTTCATGCTCTTAATGTATTCCTTTTTAGTGGGAATCCAGAAGTATTAGATTGAATGGAAAGACATTCAACATTTCTGGCTTGGGGGTCATTGGGGTCACACATTGAAGTGCCTCCTAGATAATATATTATGGAGGTCATGTATATTTGTGATAAAAGGGAGTTTCCTATTCACTCTTCATTTGCTGCTGTTTAAGTTGACAACTTCCCTTCCCAATAAAAATTCACTTACACTCCTGCCTTTGTAGTTCTGGTATTCACTTTACTATGTAATAGAAGTAGCATGTTGCTGCCAGAATACAAGCATTGCTTTTGGCAATTAAAATGCATGTCATTTCTTAATACACTAGAAAGCGGAAACAAAGTATACAAATCCAAAACTTTAGTACTTTTCCATGCAGATTTGTGCACAAGTGAGAGGGTGTCCAGTTTGTCTAGTGATTGTTATTTAGAGAGCTGAACCACGATTGTGTGTTGCTAATCATTGACTGTAGTCCCAAAAAAAGCCTTGTGAAAATGTTATACCCTATGTAACAGCAGAGTAACAAAATAAAATTACATTTTATAAAAAAAAAAAAAAGAGCTGGACAATGAATAAGAATGACAGAGAAGATGCTTTTGAGCTGTGGTACTGAAGAAGAGCACTGAACATCCCATGGATGACCAAAGAACAAACAGATATGTCTTGGAAATGGTCCAGCCAGAGTGCTCTTTGGAGTTAAGAATGATGAGGCTTTGCCTCACATACTTTGGGCATGTTGCTAGGAGGAGCTATTCCTTGGAGAAGGACATGATGCTAGCAAGGATAGAGGGTCAGCAAAGGAGAGGAAGACCTCAGTCAGGTGGATTGACATGGTGACTACCGCAATGGGCTTTTGTGTGTCAGGAAATATAAGGATGGCACAGGACAGAACAGGGTTCAGATCTTTTGTTCGTAGAGTCACTATGCGTCATACTAGACTCAATGACACCCAACAACAATTAGTAGAAGTCAGTGCGGGAGCGTGTGGGAGCCATATTTAACCTTGTGGGGATCAGTTTTATGTTGTGGATGTTGTTGATGGAGACAATTCCCCTTTGTGGGGACAGCAGAGGTTGTACTTGGCCTTCCCCACACTGTCCTTACTCATTTTTCAAGGAAACAGGAAATTATAATAAATATAAAAGCAGAAATGAAACAATAAAAAGAATACAGGAAACAAAAAGCTACTACTTTAAAAGGGTTAACGAAATAGACAAGCCATCTAACAAAGCAAACCAAGGAGATGCCATAACACAAATAAAATATGTAATGGGTAATGTCACAACAGAATCAACTGAAACAGAAAGTATCATAACAATACTGTAAAGAACTATATTCCAACAAATTTTAAAACCTAGATGTAATGGATAAATTTTTAGAAACTTAACTGCCTGTCTAAACTAACACAAAGAGAGATAGAAAATTTGAACAGACCTGTTAAGAAAAATATATTGCTATTCCTTGGAGAGGGACATCATATTTGGAAAGGTGGAGGGTCAGTGACAGAGAGGAAGACCTTCAGCTAGAAGGACAGATACAGTGAATGCATGAATCTGTCAGAAATTGTCAGGATGGCACGGGATAGGACAGGGTTCAGATCTATTGTCACTATGGGTCATACTCGACTCCACGACACCTAACAACAACAACCAATTGCAAAGAAAGAAATATTTCCAACCAAATAATGTCCTGGCCCAAACAGCTTCACCAGTTAATTCAACCAAACATATATAAAAGTACTGATATCAATTCTACTTAAACTATTTCAGAATCTATAAAATTATTAAATCCTAACATTAATTCTATGAAACAAGTATATCCCTGATACCAAACCCAAACAAAGACACCAACTGGGGAGAAAAAAAAATGTAGAACTGTATCCATCATGAATACAGATAGATGCAAAAATTCTCAACAAAATCTTATCCAATAGATTCCAAAATCACTTTTAAAAATTCATCCTAATAAAATTACACTCATATCAGATATGTAAAGATGGTTCAACATGAGAAAAACAATCAGTGTAATACACCACTGCATAAATGAAAGAAACAAAGGAAAAGAGACACATGAATGTATTAGTCAAGCAGAAAAGGCATTTGACAAAATTCACCACCCTTTCCTGATCTAAAGTTCAACAAAATAAGAAGAGGAATTCATCAAAATAATTAAAAGCATGTATTCAAAAGCAACAGGCAACATTATTCTCAAAAGAGAAAGACTGAAGGCATTCGCTTTGTGAACAGGAACCAGGCTATTTAGTATTGTATTGGAAATCCTATACAGAATAATAAGGCAGGAAGAAAAAAGGTATCCAAATTGGCAAAAAGTAAGTAAAAGTAAGTAAGTAAGTAAAAGTATCATATATATATATGATTCTGTATCTAGAATATTTCAATGACTTGGCAAGAAAATTACTGGATCTTATTGATTGATTCAGCAAAATGACAAGGTAAAAGATCATTATACAAAAATCAGTGTTAATCCTCTAAAAAGAGAACTCTAAAAATGAAATGTTGATGTTGAGCTTTTATCTGTATTGAAGGCTGCTGTCCTTGATCATCTGCAGCAAGTGCTTCAGGTCCTCAGTTTCAGCAAGCAGGGTTGTGTCATCTGCATAATACAGATTATTGATGAGTCTAACTCGAATCCTAATATCACATTTCTCATCATATAGCCCAGCCCCAAACAATATGCTCTGCATATAGATTGAAAAAAATATGGAGACAGGACACATTCTTGGTGCACACCCTTCCCAATTTTGAGCCATGTAGTGTTTCCTTGCTCTGTTCTGAGGATTGCTTCCTGGTCCAAGTATAGGTTTTACATAAGCACAGTCAAGTGTTCAGGGATTCCCATTCTTCTCAGAGTTAGCCACAGTTTGTTGTGATCTACACAGTCAAATGCCTTTGCATAGTCAATGAAACACAGATAGACATTCCTCTGGTACTCTCTGCTTTTAGCCAAGATCTATCTGACATTAGCTATACTATCCCTGGTATCAGAGCCTCTTCTAAACACAGCCTGCACTTCAGGCGGTTCTCTGTTGATTCAAGCTCAACGTTAGAAAAACAAATATTCTCACCATTGGGCCAACTGGAAGCATCATGATAGATGGTGAAGAGATTGAGACTGTTAACAGCTTCAGTTTGGCTCCACAATCAACACTCTTGGTACTAGCAGTCAGGAAATTAAAAGACAAATTGCATTGGGGAAAGTCTGCTATCAGAGACCTCTCCACAGTTCTGAAGAACAACGATGCCAGTCTGGAGACTAAAGTGTGCCTTTACAGGGCACGGTCTTTGCAATTACTTGCTATGCATCGGAAATCTGGACAATGACTAGGGATGATAAAAGGAGAATTGATGCCTTTGAGCTGTGGTGCTAGAGAAGAGTTTTGAATATACTATGGACTGCTAGGAGAACAAACAAGTTTGTCCTGGAGAGGGTGAAGCCAGGCTGCTCCTTAGAGGCAAGGATTCTGAAGCTTCATCTGATACACTAAACAAATTGCAAAGCAGGACCAGTCCTTGGAGAGAGACGTCATGCTTGAGATGGTGGAGGGACAGAACTAGAGAGGAAGGCTCCTGATGAGATTCATTGATTCAGTGACTGGGGTAATGAGGGTAGGTGTAGCAAAGACAATATTGGCACAGGATAGAGCAGGGTTTAGGGCTGTTGAACATAGGGTTGCATAGAGTCATAGGCAACTCAACGGCACATAACAACAACAAAATGAAATAAGGAAAACAATCCCAGTTACAATACCCAATCAAAAGATGAAATAATAACTCATTGCCCTCAAGTCAGAACCAACTCATAGCTGACCTTCCACTGGGATTGTGGGTTGTAAATTGCACAAGCAGATATTTTCCCATCTTTCTCTCATAATGCAGCTGTGAATTAGAACCATGAGCCTTTGGGCCTTTGGGCTGGCAGCACAACCACTTAGTGCTAGGTCACCAGAGCTCCCTACATAAACGTATGAATATTATATTTGGCCCTGGGAGGGAAGATTTGTATTAGAACTTGTAGAATTGATATAGGAGGGTAGTGTTTGACCTCACAGGGATTACAGGGATCAGTTTTGTGTTCTGGATGCTGTGGATTGGAATTGTTCCTCTGGTGGAGTTAGTGCAGGTGAGACTTGGCAAAACTCAAGATTTCCAAACTCTTTGTACACTGAACAAATCATCTTATAAGTTGCACTCTAGGCAGGAGAACATGACCCCAGGATTGGAGGAAGACTCATCAATAATCTGCAATATGCAGATGATACAATCTTGCTTGTTTGAAGCAACTACTGAAGAAAATCAAAGACTGTAGCCTTAGTGCAGATTACACATCAATATTGGAGGGGAAAGAGAAAGAAATTCTCACAGCTGGACCACATTATCACAAATTAATAAAAGACTGAAGTTGTTGAAGATTTAATTTTACTTAGATCCACAATCAACACCTATGGAAGCAGCAGTCAAAAATCAAACAATGAATGCATGGGCAAATATTCAGAAAAAGGCCCTCTTAAGAAGTCTATGCCCCCCACGCCAGAAGTTTGCATCATGCCTCCCCACCAGCTTTGAATTTCAGAGTTGGCATGAGGACCTCGCAGACGCAGTAAGACGCAGGGTACCTCACTCACCACACAAGCCCAAAACAAGAAATCTGCCCCAAAAAATGACACAGTAGCAATGGATTTCCTGAAACCAGAAAGTCTAATGGAACTTTCTGATGCAGAATTTTAAAAAAAAGAAAGAAACATTTAATATTTTCAATGGATGAAAACAAACTTGAAGAATTACAGGATACTACAGTCAAAAATCAGGAGAAGCTTAAAAAACAATCCAAAACAATGCAGATAAAACAAAGGAGGCATTAGAGGCATTGGAAAAATAAGAAACCATGATCCAAAATGTGAAATCTAAGGTTTCTGATGCTGTAAACATGATGGAAGGACACACGAATAGAGGAAATGAGATGGAAAACAGAATCAGTGAAATAGAAGATAGAATTGTCACCACAGATATGACAGAGAAAAAAGCAGAATCAAAAAAGAAGGAAGCAAAAGAAAACCTAAGAATAATGTGGGATACCATTAAAAGAAATAACATTCACATCACTGGAATACCAGAAAAGGAAGAAGCAAGGCACTGAAAAAGTTGTGGAAGAATTACTAGAGTAAAATTTTCCAGGTATAATGAAAAATGACAGAATATATATTCAAGAAACTGAGTGAACACAATATAGAATAGACCCTAAAAGAAAAACACCAAGGCATATCATTGTCAAATTTGCTAGAACCAAAGGTAACTGAAAGCAATGAGAGAGAAACAAAGAGTAACCTATAAGGGAGAACAAATAAGATTAAGTGCTGATTTCTCAGCAGAAACCATGTGAGCAAGAAGACAATGGAATGGCATATATCCAACACTCAAAGAACACAACTGTCAACTAAGAATACTGTACCCAGCAAAACTGTCCATCAAATACGAAGGAGAGATCAAAATATTCCCAGAAATACAGAACCTAAGGGAGTTTGTTAACAGAAAGATTAACAGAAAGGGCAACCTAGGTAGAACTATCAAGTATGGAAATACAAAAGAGGAGGAACAGTTGTAAGCAGGCCCTAGTGATTGGAACATGGAATGGGAGAGCTATGAATGAAGGAAAACTAGAAATTGTTAAGAAAGAAATGGAATGCATAAATATTGACATTAGGCATTGGAGAGATGAGATGGACTGGCATGGGGCATTTTGAGTCAGATGACCATATGATATATTACTCTGGAGATGAAAAGACAAGGAAAA
>NW_006400225.1:488328-490812 GCF_000299155.1 Elephantulus edwardii | reverse complement strand
TGAGGCTCAATGTCAAGAAGACAAAGATTCTCACCACTGGGCCAATTGGCAGCATCAGGATGGATGGTGAAGAGATTGAGATTGTTAACAACTTTAGTTTGCTTGGCTCCACAGTCAACACTCTTGGCACCAGTAGCCAGGAAATTAAAACACTTATTGCCATGGGGAAGTCTGCTCTTAGGGACCTCTCCAAAGTACTGAAGATAAATGGTGTCTCTCTGGAGACTAAGGTGCATCTGATACAGGCCATGGTTTTTGCTATCACTTGTTATACATCAGAGAGTTGGACAATGAGGAAGATAGAAGGAGAATTTATGCTGAGAGCTGTGGGGCGGGAAGAGAGTATTGAGGGTACCACGGACTACTAGGAAAACAAACAGATTCATCTTGGAAAGGGTTAAACCGGGCGGTTACTTGGAAGCAAGGATTCTGAGGCTCCGTCTAACATACTTTAATATGTTGTAAGGAGTGACCGGTCCTTGGAGAAGGACATCATGCTTGGTAGGGTGGAGAGACAGCACAGGAGGGGAAGGCCCTCTATGAAGTAGATTGATTCAGTGACTGGGGTAATTGGGATGGTGTATTGGAGACGGTGTGATTGGCACAGGACAGAGCAGAGTTTAGGGCTGTTGTACATAGGGACACTATGAGTCGTAAGCAACTCACCAGCACATAACAACAACAACATTAGAATATTATGAAACACTATACTCAAACAAATATGAAAACCTAGAGGAAATGTACAAATACTTAGAAACGCACAACCTACCTAAACGGACACAAACCAAAATTGAACATCTGAACAGACCCATTACAAAAGAAATTGAAAAGGTAATACAACAACTTCCAACTAATAAAAAAGCCCTGGACCAGATGGTTTTACAAGTTATCAAACATTCAGAGAAGAACTGTCACCAATTCTACATAAACAATTTGAGAAAATAGAAGAAGATGGAATTCTCCCAGACTCATTCTATGAAGCAAACATATCCTTGGTACCAAAGCCAGGAAAGGATACCACCCAAATAGAAAACTATAGGCCAATATCTCTCATGAACAGAGATGCAAAAATCCGGAGTAAAATACTGGCCAATAGAATCCAATGATACATCAAAGAAATAATCCATCATGACCAGTGGGATTAATAACAGGTATGCAAGGATGGTTCAACATAAGAAAAACCATTAATGTAATTCATCATATTAAAAAGTCAAAGAAAAAGAACCACATGATCTTATCAATTGATGCAGAAAAGGCCTTTGACAAAATCTAGCCCCCTTTTCTGAATAAAACTCAACAAAAGGACTAGAGGGGAATTTCTTCAATATAGTAAAAAGTATGAAAACCCAAGAGCCAAAATAGTTTTCAGTGGGGATAGGTTAAAGGCATTCTCTTTAAGAACAGGAATTAGGCAAGGATGCCCACTATCACCTCTCTTATTCAATACTGTATTGAAAGTCTTAAGAGCAACAGTAATAAGACAAGAGAATAAGAGGTATCCAAATTGGCAAAGAGGAGGTAAAATTATCTCTCTATGCAGATGATATGATAGTATACTTAGAAAACCCTAAAGACTCAGCAAGAAAACGATTGGATATAGTTCACCAATTCAGCAAAGTAGCAGGATACAAGATCAACATACAAAAATCAGTTGGATTTCTCTACAGTGACAATGATAATACAGAGCCGGAGCTAAAAAAAACAATACCCTTCATAATAGCTAATCACAAGATAAAATATTTGGGAGTAAGTGTAACTAGAAGCACAAAAGATCTATTCAAAGAAAATTACAAAACTTTACTACAAGAAAAAAAAGAGACCTGGAAAAGTGGAAGAATATCCCTTGCTCATAGATAGGAAGACTCAATATTGTGAAAATGGCAATACTATCAAAGGAAATCTACACGTTCAATGCAATCCCAGTACAAATACCATTCTTCAATGAGATGGAAAAGGCAATCTCCAATTTCATTTGGAATGGAAAGAAGCCCCAAATAAGCAAAGCACTCCTTAAAAATAGAAGAAAGGTAGGAGGAATCTCACTCCCTGATTTCAAATCCTACTACACTGTCGTGGTGGCAAAGACAGCATGGTACTTGTACAATGACAGACATAGATCAATGGAATAGAATTGAGAACCCGGAAATTAGCCCATCTATTTACGGTCAACTGATTTTTGGCAAGGAGATGAAATCAGTTAAGTGGGGAAATGACAGCCTTTTTAACAAATGGTGTTGGCAAAATTGAAAAACTATATGTAGAAGACTTAAGCAAGATCCACACCTCACTCCATATACAAAAACCAACTCAAGGTGGATCATGGGCCTAGGGGTAAAACCAAGGACTATAAACTTCATTAAAGAAAAGCTTGTAAGAATTTTAGTAGTCCTAATCCACAACATAAACAGTCTTCCAAGTATCCTGAAAAATTTACAACCAGGAGAAGATAAAATAGATGAATGGGACCTTCTAAGAATCAAATCC
>NW_006400225.1:480852-487133 GCF_000299155.1 Elephantulus edwardii | reverse complement strand
ACAACAGCCCTAAACTCTGCTCTGTCCTGTGCCAATCGCACTGTCTCTGACACTCCCATCCCGATTATCCCAGTCACTGAATCAATCCACCTCATGGAGGGCCTTCCCCTCCTGCGCTCTCTCTCCACCCTCTCAAGCATGATGTCCTTCTCCAAGGACCAGTCACTCCTTACAACATGTCCAAAGTATGTTAGATGGAGCCTCAGAATCCTTGCCTCTAAGGAGCCACCCGGTTTAACCCTTTCCAGTATGAATCTGTTTGTTTTCCTAGCAGTCCATGGTACTCTCGATACTCTTCTCCAGCACGACAGCTCAAAGGCATCAATTCTCCTTCTATCCTCCTTGGTCATTGTCCAAATAAATTTAAAAAAAAATGGACCTCTTGCATGCTAAGGCAAGAATGTCAGGTAAGATAGGTCTTACCCAGCAATTATATTTTCAATTGCTTCATATATATGTTAAAGTGGGACAATAAATAAGGAAGGCTGAAGAATTGATGCCTTTCAATATTGAATATTCATAATATCATTATTCATAGACTATATAGATAGACAGATATAGACATAATATTATTAGAGTCAAAATAGGGATCAAATCTTTTGGGGGATTTGACTGCTTTATAGGGGGTTTTTTGTAAGTGGCTTTATTAGAAGGCAGCCAGGGTTACAAAAGGACTTAAGAGTTGGTGCTATATCATTTCTTCTAGTCAAAGGTAAATACAACATTGACAAACTGTCAGTTGTACTGCATCTACTACATAGTTTGGCCAATCTTATTTTTCTTCTGTTTAGCAACTATAGAAGTCTGACCTCTCACTTTTCCAGCACTAGCCAGGCACCACACTGATGGACTTATCTCCAAGCATGCAGCCAACTACTTCCAGAGTGGTGAGACGCTCCAGACCACACTGGTCCAGCACCACACTCCTCCAGGGGTGTGCCTCCCAGTAGCATAACCTGATCATTAGGGACAGTGACCTCCAGCAATACATGAGCCTTGATCTGGACAACTGTTCCTTGGTTGGTCACCTCAATAATGTGTAGCTTCTGGGAGTTACAAAGAACTGCATGATGATGATTGTTTCTGTTTCTATTGCGAAGATGTAGCTGAGAAAGCTCAAATCTATACCGGACAAAGTTCACCCTGAGTGGTCCTTCACAGTGAGGATGATGAGATTTTTCTCACATGCTTTGGGTATATAATCAGGAGGGACCAGTCCTTGAAAAAGGACATCATGCTTGGGGAGAAAAAAGGAAAATAGAAGGTTGGTAAAGGAAAGGAAGAACTCATAATGAGATGAATTGACATAAAGTTTTGTTAATCAATTAGTTAATTAGTTTAATTAAACAATGGAGTTAAACAATAGGTTTAAGAATATCAGAGATTGTGAGAATGGCACAGGATAGGGTAGAGTTCCATTCTACCGAACATGGAGTAACTATGTGTAGGAGCACTAGCTATAGATCTTCATTCAATCCGGTCGCAAATAACTATTCTTAAACCTTTGTACCCTGGCCTGTCAACTATGGTCCCATAATCTGGCATGTGGTAGGAAATCTGGCTAAATTTCCATTTGACTCAAAGCAAACCCCAGGGGAAAACTCTAACTGGCCTTGGTTTCCCTTCTCTCAAGAGAGAAATGGACCTCCTCTTTCCACCACATCCTCTGTTTCTTCTGGAAAAAACTTTTTCATCTTCTATCTGTATAATCAAGTGAATTTAATAACCCTGCTTGTGAGGTTGGTTTCTACTCTAAATGACACATTAATCTTGCACTGATGCTGACAGCCCTGAGGCCTCCTTCTTTCCTCTCTCCAATCATGTGAGCTCCAACTTTTATCTGAATGTATACTCATAGTAAGGCTGGAACTTTGGCTTTCTGCTTCTATTAAGCCAGAGAATCACTTGTTAACTCAGCAACTCCTGATTGCTACTGGTTGAGTTGCTCCTAATGTAGAGATCATAAGGTAGAAAGTGGTCATTCAAGTTTCATCTTTATTTTCCAAACCTTTAATGGGCAAACAACTTGTTCCAGTAACAATATTGAAAACAGAGGTCTAGAACTAAGCATTACTCACTCATTCATTGCCCTAGAATTGCCTTATAACTGACCCTTTAGTGGATTTTCCAAAGCTATAAACTGCACTGTTCATCTTTCCCCCTTGACGCAGCTGCTTGTGGGTTCAAACTTTGCACTTCTGGGTTAGCAGCGCAAATTACTACCCATTAGGCCATCAGAGAACCTTTTAAGTATAGCTTAACATGTAGATTGAACACAGTGTAGAGCCTTGAACTAAACCTGTTACAAACATTATTTCACTGAATTATCATATTAACTGTATGAACAAGGGCTGGCTGAGGACTTGTGAACCATGTACATTGTGGATAAAAGGTGGTTTCCCAACAGCACTGGATTGGATGAAATAAATTGGAAATTTCTTAGATGATCCTAATGCTGTTAGAGAAATAATAACTTATTTGGAAGTAAGACCATATTGGGAAGAAGGACCATAGAGCAAGACCAGAGTTTTGGTGCATCACATGTAAATATGCGCTTGTTTTCTGTCCAGCTGGGGATACATCTGACCTGGTAGCCCATCTACCTGGATGGGGACTATCTTTCTGGCTGGTTGCTTCATCCATCAAGTGTGCCAACTGGAGACTGCCTATTTTGCTGGTTGTCTACTGTAGAGTCTGTCTGGAGGACTACATGTCTGTCCAACCACAGATCTTTGTATATCTTGCTAAGTTTGGAGTCATTCTGTCTGGGATCCAGATGAGTCTCTCTACTTGGAATATCATCCAACTCTGGTTAGGTGCCCCATCCATCAGTCACACTGATGGTTGAGCCTTCTGCCTGAGTGCCCCCCATTGGTGCCACGATAGTGACCTCTAAGTGACTGACACTGTTTAATAAAAAGGCAGTCTGTTGTACCTGTCTGCTCAGCTCAAGGGCTAGGGGTCAGGATGGCTGGAATCTGAAGGTACAAAGAATCTGACTGGCTGGTCATTCATTTGTCTGGAACAATGGAGATGTGCCTATATACTCACTTGAGGGGCCTGCCTGCTCAGCCTATGCATATGTTTGTCCAGACAGGGATCCACTGATCCATCTGGCCAGGGATCTCTCCAGCTAACGTCTGTTCATTTAGCCAGGAATTCCAACTTGCAACAGGGGACGCATTATCTCAAGGGGTAAAGCCTATCTACTTGAAAGACTGGGGGTCCATCCATTTCCATCTCCATTCAGCTAGTAGGGAGTCTGTCTGTTTGAAGGATCTTCCAGTCTACCCAACTGGAAACTATGGAGAGTCGGGGCTCTGTCTGGCTCCAATTTCTTGTGTCTGTGAGGGTCTGTGTATACCAGTTTGTTTGCACTGAATAGGCTCTGTGGAACTGGTGACATCCTTTTACATGGCTGGTTGCTAGAAGTCTATAGCTAAGTATTTGTGGTATTGGGGTCTGTCTGTGTGGCTGGTATGCATGTGGCTGGCTTAAAGAACGTCTGAACAGTAGGTCAGTCTGCTCACTTGGAGATAAGGGATCTGAAGAGACTGAGAGGATGTCTATGTGTTTGCCCAGCTGGAAATTTACTGATGTGACTGCGAGTTTGTCCACACAACGACCCATTTATTTGAGGTTGTCTTTGGGGGACCTGTCAGGTAATCTCTCTGAGGCTGTCTACAGCCTACCGCTTCAGCTGGGGGTATATCTGTCTATCTGAGGATTATTCCTCTGCAGGTCTGACTATATGTCTATCTAGGTCAGAGATTTCTACTTGGTTATGGTTATGGTGGCATGGATGTCTAGATGGCAGTGGGTCCATGTGTTCATTGTTTGATCTCTCTCTAGGTGGATGTCTGTGTGTCTGAGTGATGGATCCTAAGATATGGGACAAGCCAGTCTGTTATGTGATGATGGGCAGTAGCCTCTGTGAGATTAGCCCTCACAACTGGGAACCGCACTTACCTAGCCCCAGGAATGGATCAGTCTTAATGGTCTTTCTTGAACCTATTCAGTACAGCCCCACTAGCCACCTCATATCACTGAGGCAAAGTTCCCACCTTCTCCACTCTAGAAATGTTTATTTTGAGCCACGCTCTGGGTTTTCATTCTCAACATTTTGCACATAAAAACAGTGGCAGTTGGCAGGGCAGGTAAGAACTGGTGGCAACAGTCAAGCAGATTGTTCCATTCACACTCGAGTCCACTCAGCAGGTGGGTCACGGGGCCCTTTAGGTCTTCCAATGCGGAGATTGAAGCCTGAGAGAGGAAGAGCATTGTTAAGTCACAGAAAACCTGGGACCTTTGAGGAAGTGGAAGTTTGGAGGTGTGACAGCTTCACGCCTTTAACGCCATCTAGTTTCACTATGGCCAAGTTCCCAAGATGCCAAGAGTGAGTCCCATACCCCAACCCTAAAGCTAACAGCTTCACTTAAAAGTGGAGAGGGTCCCGTGCAACTGGCTATAATTTACCTAGTCCACTGATGTGCATTCCATCTGCCACGTCCTCATAGGCGCTGGGCCAACCAGAACTTCGGTGGGCAGGAGCTGTAAGGAAATCCCCAGGAATACGCACAGGCTGAACCTCGAAGTAACCTTCCAAGGTGACCTCACCAATGATTCAGAGATTTCACATCCTGAAGGACCACAAAAAGGGCCCAGAGGACAAGCTGGAGGCGGGGACATGGAGGCCAGCGCTGGCTGGAGATGAGATGTGTCAGGGGCGTGACCAAGATGGAGACATCCGCCTTTGGGGCATGGCCTAAATCAAGGGCTTGTCCAGAGAAAGAAGGGCCCTGCCTTGCCCAAGTGGGATTTCCGAGCTATGGCCAGGAAGTCCTGAGGTGACCAGTGTGCCGGTACCTTGGTTGTTACAAGGGAAGGTCAACCTCCAAGGCGTGGCCAAGCCGGACTGGGCTGGCAAGTCCTCCTCATGGCGGGAGGGGGGGAGGTGGGGCAGGAGGGGCGGGAGGCCTGCGGTCCTCCCAGCCCCTGGGAGACTGGGCAGCCCGAGAAATTAGGCGGGGTGTAGCTGCCCCCATAGGCAGCAGGCGAGGTCGCACGTAGACTCACCGTGGCCTGGCGGTGCGCTCGTGCTGGGCGTATCCGCGGGCCGCTGTGCACGCGGCCTCACCTGGCTGTACAGCGGCACCTGGTCCGTGCTGCGTTCGCTCCCCAGCGGCCGTGCGCTCGCTGGTGCCCTGCGCTGCACCACGGCGTACTCGGCAGCCATGGCCCGGCTGGGGCTCCAGTCTCTGCGGCGCTGCTGGAGAGGAAGGGGAAGTGGCCTGAGGCTGCACCCACATGGAATGGCAGGGCGGAAGAAGCTGCTGAAGGAGGGGTCAGCGAAGCCAAAGAGCAGTGTCGAGAACACGCAGAGTGCTGCTTACAGTGCCAGCCTCGGGAGTGGGGACGCGCTACTCTGTGAAAGTTTCTTGAGTTCAAGAACAAGGGATGATCTGGAAGAGGGAGTGAAGGATCTCCGAGTGAGGAGGATGAAGTCTGCTCTGCTGTGTGTCAAAGTTCAGGCAGCACCCACAATGCATCCCCCCAAGTAGGAGGCCTCAGGAAAGATTTGATGAATTGATTACTGTGGTGACCAAAAAAAAGGGCTAACTTGAATGTGCTATTGTTCTGACCTCCAAAGCTGACCCTCCAGCGGATTTTCAGAGCAGTAAATCACAGGGGAGGAGACTCTATCCTTCTCCTGCGGAGCTGCTGGTGGATTTGAACCACCTACTATTAACCCGTGGTCCTCGGGCCTATCGTTCCTTGTTTTTGTTCAGACATTCCTCTAGGTCGTATATAGCCCTGGTGTACAAGTTGCTGTACAGCGGTAACTTGTGGTTGCCTTGAGGCTGGACACTGACACTGATGTGTCAAATGCGTTAATGGTTGGTTACCCAGTGCAGACAGAGAGTGGGCTGGAGCTCCCAGATTAAAACAAGCTTGGAAGGAGGAGTGGCATCCACTTCCGCAATAGCTTGCCTCAGGAAACCCTATGAACCTGGAGAGAGGAAGAAAGAGACCCAAGAGTTGAGGACTCTCCTTCATAGGGTCGCCTGCGACTTGATGGCACTTAACAACAGCAACAACAACTATTATTTTGGCAGCACAACTCTTTATCACTAAGGCACCAGAGCTCCCTACATAGAATGTTGTTGTTATGTGCTGTCGAATCGCTTGCGACTCATAGCGACCCTATGTACAACAGCCCTAAACTCCGCTCTGTCCTGTGCCAATCGCACTGTCTCTGACACTCCCATCCCAATTATCCC
>NW_006400225.1:472680-477697 GCF_000299155.1 Elephantulus edwardii | reverse complement strand
GTCTTTACCCACTTATTTCCCTGCTCCACCATCCACCAGGATACCCATCCACTTCTACCCCCTCCTTTCACATCTATCTCCCTTTGACCAGCCCTCCATCTAATAACTTATATATGAGGCTTCCATGGCTTCTGTGATTCCAAACACATCAGCTGATGGTAGTTCCTTATGTTGGGATCTATGTCTCTGAAGTTTAGTCGTAATGTTTCCCGAGTAAAGGTGATGCATCCTGTAGAACTGGTGTGTAGATAGGCTGGAATGAATGTCACGTGGTTTTTGCTTCTTCGATTACCTGGGGAGAAGGGAGGGGTCTGAGGCTGACCTCTAGGCTGCCCAGCCTGCAGCTAGTCGGATGCCTAACCCCTCCTCTGAGCGGCCTGCAGGAACGAATGTCGCGCGGTTTTTGCTTCTTCGATTAGGTGGGGACAAATGAGTAAGAAGAGGTAACAGAGAGTCCCTAGCGCTCGATTCAAAGCAACTGTCCAAGAATGTTAGGTGAAATAAACAGCAAGGAAGGAGCTAGTGTCTCACAGAAAGAAAATACAGGGGTGAGTCTCCCTACCTGCTCTAGTTGTTGGTGCATATATTTGAATGTTAGTGGTATTCACTGACTTCCTTGTATGCATATGGATATTACCCTGTTGCTCACCACATTGTATTTCAGGATGGGAAGTGGCATCACCAAAAAAGAAAGATAGCATAGAGGGGAAACAGGTAGAAGCTTAGCCTGTGGCTTTGAGAATAAGAGGCACCTCTGTCTGCAGGACACAGGCCTCTGTTTCCGCATCTCAAGGACCACTTCAGAGAGGCTGAAGTTAGGCGGGATTGTCTAAGCAGAGAGGAGACTGCCATGAGTGGGACCACATGGACAAAGGACATGTACCTCAGGTGTACACATAGCATAATTTCACTGTACCTGGATCAGGAGCAACTGCCTTACATAATCCAGGGGGCACAAGACACCTGTTGTCCGGCAGCCTGCACTGAGAGAAACAAGAGCACATTCAGTCAGGGCTAACCTAGGTATTCCCCGGACCTCACAGTTTCTTTTACATGAAATACTTGGGGCTGAGGTGAGAGTCCTACTCAGGAATTCTTTGTCTTACCACATGATTTCAAGAATCTAAAGATTATATTTTAAAGGGGGGAGAGGTGGAATGGGCTGTGATCATTTAGTATCAACTGTGTTCTTATCAAAAGTCAAACAGTGCTCAGTAAATGTTAGTAATTTCAGCAGATAAGCAGAATGGGCTAAAGATTTATCAGAACACTCTCAGACTTCAACACTGGCTCCAAGCCCTACACTTCACTCCCTGTTGTCCTCTGCCTTACAAGACCCTAAAGCCTATTCCTTAAACCTGCAGTGAACACAGAGAGGCCCAGGCTCAGATCCTTGGAGGTGTCAGGCTTCCTCCACCATAGTGAGTATATGGTCAGGGTTACTGAGGACACCCCAGTCTGGCTGGGAGATATACTGCAGTTTGTAGAAAGAATGAGATTTCTGGAATACAAGAAAAGAGGGGAAAGGAATGAAAGAGAAAAGTATTACTGAGTGCCTACCACATGCCCATTTTAAACATCTTCCATTTAAATCCTCCAGATAATATCTGAGGAGGTCAATAAAATTATTTCACAGGCAAGGAAATAGCCCTTTCTACAATATGGGATCCCGCCCATCTCCTCCACTCCTTTTAATACCTCCTGAAATGTGACGTGGAGGGTCCTGAGCATAATGTCTATATTTCTTTGTGTCTCCTTTGTCTGTATATGTGGGGCAAAAGAAAAGAGGAGAGAACAAAGATCACCAGATGGCCAAAAGACACATCATTACAGAAAACAAAGCATTCCTGGTTAAGAATGTTGTTGCTCTTGTGTACAATAGCCCTGAAACCCACTCTATTATGTGCCAACTTTATTGTCTCTGACACACCTAACCTCATTACCCCCAGTCACTGTCATTACATCTCATTAAGGGTCTTTCTCTCTTGTGCTGTCCCTCCACCCTCCCAAGCATGATGTCCCTCTCCAAGGACTGGTCCCTCCTTGAAACATGCCTACAGTATGTCAGACAAAGCCTCCAAGGAGCAGACTGATTTCATCATCTCTAGGACAAACCTGTTTGTCCTCTTGGCAGTCCATGATATATTGAATAATCTTCTCCAGCACCACAGCTCAAAGGCATCAATTCCCTTTCTATCATCCCTAGTCATTGTCCAGCTTTCTGATGAATAACAAGTAATTGCTATGGCCTGGGTCTGGTGCACCTTAGTCTACAGACTGACATTGTTGCTCTTCAGTACTTTGGAGAGGTCCCTGACAGTAAACTTTCCCAATGCAATTAATGTCTTGATTTCCTGGCTGCCGAGAGTATCAAGAGTGTTAATTGTGGAGCCAAGCACACTGAAGCTGTTAACAATCTCAATCTCTTCACTGTATATCATGATGCTGCCAATTGGCCAAGTGTGAGAATCTTTGTTATCTTGATATTAATATCCTTTAATTCCTATTTAAGGCTGCAGTCCTTTACCTTCTGCAGCAAATGCTTCAGGTACTGCTCAGTTTCAGCAAGAAGGTTTGTGTCATCTGCATAATGCAGACTGTTGATGAGTCTTCCTCTAATCCTGATGCCACACTCCTCCTGCTAGAGCCCACCCTCCTGGATAATCTGTTCTGCATATAGATTGAAAAGGTATGGAGATAGGGTACATCCCTGGTGTACAGTCTTCCCAATTTTGAACCATGCAATGTTTCCTTGCTCTGTTCTAATGACTGCCTCCTGGTCCAGGTATAGATTTCACATTTTAAAAAAAATTATGTGTCTGCTTATCTGGAACAGTATAGCAACATGGAACTGCCACAAACTCAAGCTGGATTCAGAAGAGGCTGTCACTGAGAGATTCCATTGCCAGCATCAGATAGACCTTGGCTGAATGCAGAGAATTATAAAAAAGATGCACTTATGTTTTCTTGACTATGCAAAAGCATTTGGCTGTGTATATCATAACAAATTGTGGCTACCAATGGGAGTCCTAGACACATAATTGTGCTCATACAAAACCTCCACATACACTAAGAAGTAGTTGTCCCAAAAGAACAAGGGAACACTTACATAGTTTAAGATCAGGAAAAATGTGCACTAGGGTTCTTTTATTTTCCCATACCTATTCAATCTGCATGCTGAACAAATCATCTGAGAAGCTGGACTATATGAAGAATAATGTAGCATCAGGTTTGGAAGAAAATTCAACAACAACCTGAATTATGCAGATGGCATAACCATACTTGCAAAAAAAGTCCATGATATACTTAGTGCAGAAGATCAAAGACTACAACCTTCAATGTTAATTACATCTTTAACATCAAGAAAGCAAAAATCCAGAGAGCTGGAATTTGAACCTCACACAGGATAGCTGAGTCCCAGCCAAAAGACACCAGCCAAGCCACTGTGGAACCCACCCACCAGGAGCAAGTAGTGAGAAACCGCCTGCCACCCTGTGACTCCAGAGGAGCAACCGATCACCCCCATCTTCTACGACACCCTTGGAGGAGCAACCACCTGCCGGCCACCATGTGACCCCAGAGAAGCGACGGCCTGCCATTGCATGAACCCTCTGTGGCCCACCAAAAAGTGACCCAACCATGCAGGGTGCCGTTGTATAAACCCCCAGCAGTGCCCAAGCTGCGCCCTCCCTCCTGGTGGTAGTGTCCCAGTCCGTGTTTCTGCACCCCCCCAATAGCCTCTTGCTTCCTCCCCTTCCCCCCATGCCCAAAAGCTCCACAACCACGCGCCTCAGCCCCTGTCACAGCCCTGTGACCCCAGGAAGCTGCCGCAGATCCAGCCATCACCCAGAGGCACCAGCCGAGCTGCTGTGGAACTAATGTGGCAGGGAAAAGGCTGGTAGGATCCTGATTGGGTTTTCTAGGGCACTGCCGATTACCAGGGAGAGCACCCAAGGGGGTGGGGAATTTGGCCAAGCTCTCTTGGGCCACACCGACTGCCCAGAAACAGCCAGCCACTGGTAATTTGTCTGAACTTTTGTGGACTCTACAGACCAGCCAGAGGGTAGTGGGTCAGTGGGAATTTGACTTTGACTTTTCGGGTCCTGTTGGATCCAGGACCCTGCTTGGGCAGGGGCTGCTGCTGTGTGAGCGCACCTGCATAAGTACCAACCAGGCAGGGACCACTGAGTGAAAACCACTGGGTGGGAAATGGACAGCGGGAATTTGAGTAGGGACCCCAATCATGAGCACACTCAGACAGCTGAGGTTCGAGCAAGGTCCCCTAAGAGTTTGACCTGCCCTTGTGATCACCCCTACCCTATGCCTGCCTCACCCCATTTGGCTCCACACCAGTGCCTACACATCTGGGCAATCAACTTGCCTTTAATTGGGAGCACCTTAACCTGTCTTAAAAACAAGAGATTGCCCTCACAGGCTCTGAACTGACATTTCTCTGAAGCCAGAAGTTCAGAGAAACACACAAGTGGGGTAGCTGCACAACTGATCTCTAGAGCATTGTCTTCAGATCAAGAACATATCAATGTCTCGAAGAAAGCAAGCTATCCCACACAATACACAAGAGCAAAGCAAGATGTCACCCTGAAAGGGTGACACAGTATAAGTGTATTCCTGAAGCAAAAATGTCTGATGGAACTTTCTGACACAGAATTTAAAAGAGGAGTGATTGAATATATTCAATGGATGAAAGACAAACTTGATGAATTACAGGATACTACAAGCAAAACCCAGGAGGTTGTTGTTGTCGTTATGTGCCGTCGAGTTGCCTGCGACTCATAGCGACGCTATGTACAACAGCCCGAAACTTCGCACTGTCCTGTGCCAATCGCACTGTCTCCGACACTCCCATCCCAATTATCCCAGTCACTGAATCAATCCATCTCATAAAGGGCCTTCCTCTCCAGCACCGTCCCTCCACCCTCCCAAGCATGATGTCCCTCTCCAAGGACCGGTCTCTCCTCACAACATGTCCAAAGTATGTTAGACAGAGCCTCAGAAT
>NW_006400225.1:441327-446078 GCF_000299155.1 Elephantulus edwardii | reverse complement strand
GTTCCAGTTTCTCCACAACCGTGCCAGCATTTGTTGCTCACTGTTGCTCGCTGTTGTGTTAAATTTTGCTATTTTGACTGGGGTGAGATGATATCTCATAGTTGTTTTGATTTGCATCTCTCTTAGAGCTAGGGATTTTGAACATTTCTTCATGTGCTTGTTGGCCATCTGAATGTCTTCTTTGGTGAAGTGTCTATTCATATCCTGTGCCCATTTTTCAATTTGATTATTTACCTTTACCTTATTGTGGTGCTCAAGTATTTTATAAATTCTAGATATAAGTCCCTTATCTGACATGTCATTACCATTTTTTTCCCAGTCTGTGACTTCCCTTTTTACCCTGTTGGAGAAGTTTTTGGATGTGGTCCTTTGATTTCTTGAACAATGCATGTTGTTGTTGTTAGCTGCCTCCAACTCAAGGATGACTCATAGTGATCCTATGAGCAACATATCTGAAGCCTGTCCTATGCTATACCATCCTCACAATCTCTGACACTCTTGAGCCCATTGTTGCAGTCACCGTGTCAGTCTACCTGGTTAAGGGTCTTCTCCTTTGCTGTCCCTCCATTTTTCCAAACAGGATATACCTTTCGAAAGAATAATCTTGGCATAATAGATGTTTAATAATTTCGCTTTATCGAACTCTTTATTCATTTCAAAAGCCTTTTCAAATTATATGAGTAGAAGTTATTCAGGAAGTGGTATATGCATGGAAGATATTTCCTCTGCAATTCCAAAGGTACGTGGTTTGAGATCACCAGCAGCTCCATAGGAGAAGGATGGACAGTCTCCTCCCATGCAATTAACCGCCTCTGAAAACTCACCAGAGGGTCAGCTATGGGTTGGTTACAACTCTGTAGTACACAACAACAGGATATACTTTAGGGAACCCTGGTGGCACAGTTGTTAAAGCACTTTGGAACACACTGGCATGCAGAGTGGAGACAAATGTGGCCAACTGCTTCTGTTAACAACCTAGCTTTGAAAGCTATGGGGCAGTTTTACTCTGTCCAGTGCAGTCACTGTGAGTCAGTATAGACTACACAGTAATGGGTTTCATTACATATTTTATATTCATTTACTATGTATCAAATATTAAATATTTCTAAATGTGGCATATAGTTCACCATATATTGTACCTATTTGTAAGACATATAGAATGTGATGACAAAACTCTGTCACAAACCATTTGGACATGTTGTCAAGAGGGGCCAGTCCTTAAAGGATATCATGCTTGGAAGGGTGGAGAGTCAGCACAAGAGAGGAAGACCCTCGATGAAATAAACTGACACAGTGACTGGCAATGGGGTCAGGTGTGTCAGAGACAGCAAGGTGGACTCAGGACACAGCAGGGTTCAGAGCTATTGTCATAGGGTCGTTATGAGTCATAGCCAACTCAACGGCACGTATTCACCGCCACTACCTCATCAGAATGTTCAGATTAAAAATATAAATCATTAAAAATCCCTATAACTGTAGATTGGCAGGATATAAGATCAATATCCAAAAATCAGTGGTATTCCTCTATAGTAACCAAGAGAACTCAGAGAAGGAACCAAGAAAGTAATACCATATACAATTGCCAACCACAAATTGAGATGCTTGAGAATGAACCTAACTAGAAACACAAAAGACCCGTACAAAGAAAACTACAGAATATTTCTGAGATACACAATAAAAGATCTAAATAAATTGAAAAATGTTCTCTGTTCATGGTAAAAAATATTGTAAAAATGACAATACTACCAAAAGCAATCTATATGTTCAACATAACCCCAATGCAGATACCAAATTAATTGTTCAAGGAGACTGAAAGGGAAATTGTCAAATTTATTTGGAAAGGAAAGAGACTTCGAAAGCACTTCTGAAAAATAAAAATGAAGTGGGAAGCACAGCATTCTCTGATCTCAAAACCTACTACACAGCGGTAGTAACCAAAGCAGCATGGTACTGGTACAATGACAGGCATAGATCAATGGAATAGAATTGAGAACTCAGATATGGCCCCATTTATCTATGGCCACTTAAATTTGACAAGGAAATCAAACCTATCAAATAAGGAAATGACAAATGGTGCTGGCAAAACTGAACCGCTACCTGCAGAAAGCTGAAACAGGATCCACATCTCACATCATACACAAAAGTCGACTCAAGATGAATCAGAGACCTGGTAGTAAAGCCTAAAACTATGAAGTTCATCAGAGACAAACTTGGAATAAGCTTAGACAGCCTAGTCTATAGTATAAACAGATCACCATATACAGCGAAAAATGTACAATCCGAAGAGTAAAATTGATGAATGGGACCTTCTAAAGATTAAATCCCTACGTGCATCAAAAACTTTCCCCAATAGAGTGAAAAGAAAATCTACTGATTGTGGAGGTGAGGCGGGGATTGGCAATACTATTTCAGACAAGGATCTCATATCAAGTTTACAGAATCCTACAGGGTCTCCACAAGAAAAAGACTTGATAACACAATTACAAAATGGACAAAAGACATGGAAAGAATTTTCACAGAAGATATGTGCCAACAGGCACATGAAGAAATACTCAAAATCACTGCCAATGAAAGAGATGCAAATCAAAACCACAATGAGATACCATGTCACTACAGTAACAGTGGCAAAGTTTAACTCTTAGGATAGCAAGTAATAAATGTTGGAGAGGATGTGAAGAAACTCTTTATACATTGTTGGTGTGATTGTAAAATGGTAAACTCATTCAAAAAAGTAGTGTGACGTTTCTTCAGAAAGCTGAACACAGATATTCCATATGACCAAGGTTTTCCACTACTTGGTATATACCCCAGGAAAATGAGAACTGAGGCACAAATGGAGATTGTACACCAATCACAGCAGCCTTATTCACCATTGCAAGAACATGGGAACAGCCCAGATGTCCAAACACAATGGAATGGATTGAGAAATTATGATACATTCACACAATGGAATACTATGCAGCATGCAGGAGCAATGGTTTTGTAAATCACTACCTAACTTGGGAAGGACTGGAGAGCTTTATGCTAAGTGAACTAACTTGGTCTCACAAGTACAAATACTGTATAAGACCATTATTGAAGAAATAGATCACTAGTAAAACACGTATGAGGATCTAAGGGAGAGAATGGGGGAGCAGAGGGGTGAGGATGGGTGGGGGGCATAATCATAGGCTCATATAATTTGAAGGGTGGAGGGAGAGGTGGGTAAAGGAAATGGGAAAGATCCAGTATGAAAAACAGTGTATGCGAACTTTGTAAATAAACCAGTTGTTGTTGTTAAGTGCCGTCGAGTCGCAGGCGACTCATAGCAAGCAACCCTATGAAGGAGAGTCCTAGATGCTAAATAAACCAATACAAAATAAAAATTATTTTATTAAAAAATTGAACTAATTAAACATTTTTAAAATATTTGTAACTAAAATATTTATCCATTAATAATCAATCTTTGGCTCTCTGCTCCTCGTCGATCCAGATTGCTCTTTCTTGTGCAGCCTCAGCTGCATCCTTGAGACACAATGGTGAAGGTTGGAGTAAACAGACTTGGCCGCATTGGGTGCCTGGTCACCAGGGCTGCTTTTAGCTCTGGCAAAGTCGATGCTGTCGCCATCAATGATCCCTTCACTGACCTCAACTACATGGTCTATATGTTCCAATATGATTCCACCCATGGCAAGTTCAATGGCATTGTCAAGGCTAAGAATGGGAAGCTGGTCATCAATGGGAAAGCTATCATTATCTTCCAGGAGCGAGATCCTGCCAACATTAAGTGCAGTGATCCTGGTGCTGAGTATGTTGTGGAGTTCACTGGTGTCTTCACAACCTTGGAGAAGGCTGGAGCTCACTTGAAGGGTGGTGCCAAATGGGTAATCATCTCTGTTCCTTCTGCCGATGTCCCCATGTATGTGATGGGCATGAACTAGGAAAAGTATGACAACTCTCTCAAGATTGTCAACAATGCCTCCTGCACCACCAACTGCTTGGCTCCCCTGACCAAGGTCATCCATGACAACTTCGGCATTATAGAGGGACTCATGACCACAGTCCATGCCATCACTGCCACTCAGAAGACTGTGGATGGCCCCTCTGGAAAGCTGTGGTGTGATGGCCATGGTGCTGCCCAGAACATCATCCCTGCATCTACTGGTGCTGCCAAGGCCGTGGGCAAGGTCATCCCTGAACTGAATGGGAAACTTACCAGCATGGCTTTCCATGTCCTCACCCCCAATGTGTCCATTGTTGACCTGTCCTGCCATCTGGAGAAAGCTGACAAATATGATGAAATCAAGAAAGTAATAAAGCAGGCATCAGAAGGGCCCCTCAAGGGCATCCTGGGATACAATGAAGACCAGGTTGTCTCCGGTGACTTTAATAGTGACACCCACTCTTCCACCTTTGATGCTGGGGCTGGCATTGCTCTGAACCACCACTTTGTCAAACTCATTTCCTGGTACGACAATGAATGTGGCTACAGCAACTGGGTGGTCGACCTGATGGTTCACATGGCCTCCAAAGAATAAGAGCCCCTTGGACCACTAGCCCCAGCAATAGTACTAGAAGAGAGAGTGAGTGAGAGAGACCCTCAGCTGCTGGGGAGGCCCTGCCCCAACTTGATCCTCCCATACACTGAGAATCTCACATCCTTGACACAAGTTTCCATCAAATCCCCCTGAGAAAGGGGAGGGGCTTGGAGAGCCCATCTTGTCATGTACCATCAATAAAGTACACTGTACTCAGCCAAAAAAGAAAAAAAA
>NW_006400225.1:428095-441224 GCF_000299155.1 Elephantulus edwardii | reverse complement strand
GAGTGATTACAATGTGTTAAGACCTTTTTCTCACATAAAGTCTTCAGGCTTGTTTGGTCATCAGTCTAATCTCATCTAACCAAAGAAGGCTCCAGATAATGAGCCTTGGGCCACAGGAGTGACAGAGCTAATTGTCCACACCCTCCCTGAGGCTGGGTTACCTGGTTCTCTTCCCCCTGCTCACAACTCCCACCTGCCCAAGACCACAAAGGGTAACTGCTGGGTCACCAGAAATGGTGGGTAGGGCAGTGGTTGGCTGGCTCTACAGTGAAAAGGGTGCACTGCCTGCTGCTCCCCAGGTTCAATCCAATGGAATTATTCTGGGAGTGCATATCCTGAGGCTGGGCCAGTGAACCTTTCCATTCTACAGGACTTCGCTCCAGACAGCCCTGAGTCAGGTAGTCATGGGCAGCAGATGAAGGCAGAGACAGAGGGTGGAAGAAAAGGCTAGCCAGAGGAAGAGAAAAGAGGCCCAGGACATTCAAATCAAGAAGGGCAAGTCCAGCAGGAAGCACAAAACACAAACACCTGGATGGTGCAGATAACCCAAGTGCCTCAGTCTCGCACTCACATTGAACCCCTGGGTCAGGACTGCTGCCTCAGAGCTGCCCCAGTCTTCAAATGCTCTAGGAAGCTCCGTGCTGCCTTCAGGCCTGTATTGTCCACTCTGCTGAGCTCAGCGTCTAGCAAGTGTAGACACTGAGGGGGGCGGAACCTGACTGTGGAGCCTCCCTGCTGTCCTTGCGGACCAGTAGATGTGTTAAGCAGACAGACTGAAAGTGCCTATGAGCACCCGGTGGCAGTTCCCCTAACTTCAGCTGATTCTGTTGTGCTATGTAGGGCAGCATCTGGGTACTGCACGGGCAACCAGACGTCTTGTCTTCACCTCTCACCTTAGGCTCCTAATTCGTAGCTGGGGTGCAAGGTCTAAAGGAGGCTAGGTAAGGTGGGGATGGGGGAGTGGAAGCCTACACCAAGCCCCACAGGCCTTGCCACCTGCAAGATCAGGTTACAGCAGATACTTTTTTTTTTTAATAAAAAGGTTTTATTTTATATTGGTTTACTTAGAAATTTCATATACATTTTTTTCCACACTGAATTTTCCCCTTTTCCTTTACCCACCGCACCCTCCACCCATCAAATTGTGGGACCCTATGATTAAGTCCCCGCTCCCTGCTCATCTTCACCCATCTATTCCTCCCTCCCTGGATCCTCATCACTTTCTACAATAATGTTCTTATACAGTATTTGTCTTTATGAGACTGAGTTAGTTCGCTGAGCTTAATTCTCTCCAGTCCCTCCGAAGTTAGGTAGTGATTTACAAAATAATTGCTCCTGTGTGCTGCATTGTATTCCGTCATGTGAATGTACCATACTTTCTCAATCCATTCCATTGTGGCTGGGCATTTGGGCTGTTTCCATGTTCTTGCTATGAGAAACCTGCTTTTTATTTCCTCTCATTCGCAAGGCAGGAAAAAGCTAGGATAGTGCTAGAATTTAAAGCTGATTTGGAAAATGTCAGCCAGTGTCACTGTACCAAAAAGAATCAGATGAAACTGAACCATTTCAGAAAGTACCATATGATCAGAACCAATGGTAACAAACTGTCAAAAAATAAAGGCCCAGGAATTGATAGGCTACCAATTGACATGCTTCAGCGAACAGATTTGGAAAACAGCTACTTCGTCAACTGACTGGAAGAAATCAGTATTTGTTCCCATTCCCCAAAAAGGTGATCCAACAGAAAGGTGGAGGGTCAGGAGAAGAGAGGAATACCCTTAACAAGAGGGATTTTGTTATCTTGTCACTGTAGCAATGAGCTCAAGTATGTCAGTGATGGTAAGCATGGCACAGAACAGGACAGGATTCAGATCCATTGTTCATAGGGTCAATTCAACAGGCCACAGAAACATCACTCATATCTCATACAAGTAAAATTTTACTGAAAATTATTCCAAAATAGCTAGAATAGTACATACATCAAGAGAGAACTACTAGACATTCAAGATTATTTTAGAAGAGGCCATAGCATCAGGAATATCACTGCTGAGATCAGATGTATTTTGGCTGAAAGCAGTGAATATCTAGTATGTTTTCTTGGTTATGCAAAGATAATTGTGCGAAGCATAACAAATTATGGCTGAAATTGAGAAGAAGGGACAATTTCTATGCAAAGTATTGAGCGACAGTTTACATTCTTTACAATATACAAATATTCTCATCATTTATATTCTGGTTACCGTTTGTTGCATATCAATCTACAGCCTGCAATATGGATTACATCTTAACATCAAGAAAACAAAGACCCTAATCAAAGAAACCAGTAGGCAACATCATGATAGGTAAAGATTGAGGTTGTCAATTATTTCACCTTGCCTTGACCAAAAATTGATACCAGCAATCAAGAAATAGTCAAGAAATCAAGATGGACCGCACTAGGTGTGAAAGTACGGTGTCAGGGACCTCTCCAGAGTACAGTGGTATCAACTTGAAGACTAAGGTTCCCATTATTCAATCCATAATCTTTTCTATAACCTGTTATGCATCCAAAAGCTGGAATAAAGAGGACAGAATAAAGATCAATGCCCTTTGATTTGTGGTGCTGCAGAATAATACTGTCTTTCAAGTACAAAACAAACATGTGTTAGAGAAAGCGCAGGCAGAGTGCCCCCTAGAAGCAAGGATGGTGAAACTTCGTCACATATTTGGCAATATTGTTAAGAGAGGCTATTTCCAAAGGGCAGAGTCAGCAAAAGAAAAAGAGACCCTCAAAAAGATGGATTAACATACAAGGCTGTAGGTATATGGGATCAAGTGTGCCAGAGATGAAGATGACACAGAATAGGATAGGGCTCAATGCTCTTGCTCACAGTGTCACTTGAGTTGCCCTGACCCACCCTCTCCTTACATTCTATATTTGCTTTAAAAGTATTTGTTGACCATTTGGTTTCATGGAAGTAATTTTGTAAAAGAAGTTTGGGGAGCATAGTGATAATTATATTGGAGCCAATTATATATGAGTGATAATTATGTTTGAGCCAATTTGTCATTTAGGTACAAGGTGACCTTAGAGGAGGGTTTATGGTTGAATGCAGTACAGGGTCAAGGAGTCCAGTAGATCTATTCTTTTGTTGGGGGATGAGATTTGAGGTTCTGTTCCAACTTTTCTCCCATTCTGTGAGAGACCATCTATCGTGGTCCTAAACAAAAAATCAAAGAAACAGTTGTAGAAGACCACCATTTAGAAGCCAGGGTTTGTGTTAACTGTCTTATAGACTAGTTTCTCTTGCTCCAGACAACAGCTGGATCTTAGATGGTTAATCAAAAGCTTTTAAGATCCTAGACACTACTCATCAAAATAGGATATAAAACATAACTTCAGATTATTGTCTATGTCAACTGACCATGATAAGACCACGGTCTTAATCTTTCAATATTTATGAGAGGTGTGTCCAATATCCTTAACTGTGTCTTATGTGCTTGGTCAAATGTATGAATATTATATGTATACATGTTTGTTTATAAAGTTTTTATTTATTACTGGTTTACTTAAAGTTCATATACATGGTTTTTCACACCGGATCTTTCTTCCTTTCCTTTACTCCCCTCTCCCTCCACTCATCAAATTATGTGACCTTATGACCCCACCCACCTCCTTCCTCACCCCCTCGGCTCCTCCCTCCCTGCCTTGGATCCTCATACCCTTTCTGCAATAATGGTCTTATACAGTATTTGTCCTTATGAAACTGAGTTTCTTCACTTAGCATAATGTTTTCTAGTCCCTCCCAAATTAGGTAATAATTTACAAAATCATTGCTCTTGAGTGCTGTATATTCTTTTCTGTGAATATACCATAATTTTTCAATCCATTCCATTGTCCTTGGACATTTTAGTTGTTTCAATATTCTTGCCATGGTGACTAATGCTGCTATGAATATTGGTATATAAGTCTCTGTTTGTGCCTCCATTCTCATTTTCTTGGGGTACATTCCAGGCAGTGAAATCGCTGGGTTATATGGAATTTCTATGTTCAGCTTTTTGAGGAAATGCCAAACTGTTTTCCAGAGTAGTTGTACATTTGGTAATCCCACCAACAATGTATAAGAGTCCCTATATCACCACATCTTCTCCAACACATTTATTACTTACTGCCCTGCTAAGCTTTGCCACTGGTACTGGGGTTAAGATGGTATCTCACTGTGGTTTTGATTGGCATCTCTCTTATTGCCAGTGTTTTCGAGTATTCTTTTTAATTTTTACCTAAGTAAAACATTTAAATGTGTTTTTATCATTTAAAAAAATTTTTATTATGCACAGCCATGTTTATTGTGGCTTTGTTCACAACAGCAAGGAGTTGGAAACAACCTAAGTGCCCATCAACAAACGAATGGATAGAAAAGTTGTGGTATATTCACACAATGAAATACTTTGCTGCATTGAAAAACAAGGAACTCATGCAATGTTATTAAAAATGGGTGACCTTGGAGTACATTATGCTGAGTGAAATATCCCAACCACAAAGGGACAAATACTGCATAGCACCACTGTTGTAAAACAGAACTGACATTGGGGTTGGGGGAGACTGAGAAAGATGGGATAAATAATGTATACCACATTGAAACAGATGAGGGAGAAAACTGTATAAAAGGGATATGCCATTAGGTATTATTGTCATGACAGGAGTCCAGAACATAGGCTGCATAGTGGAGTGGATCTGGGGGGAGGGATTGTAAAACAAAGGGGGAACTTTTTTTTACTTTTCAAAGAGAAGCGTGTACTGGGGGGACGGGTGGGCAGGGAGAAAAGTGCATGCATGAACGGAAATCCAAAGTCTCTGTAAATTTTCATCAAAATTAATAAAAAATGATAAAATAAATATAAAAAAATTATTGATATTTTAACAAAAGTTGACCGAAAACTTAGATTTCCATTCATCCATTGTTGCACATCTAACCCTCCCTCACCCCATTTGTTTCTCTCTTTAAAAATAATTCTTTCATTGTTGCACAATTTCCTTCCTTCCTCCCCCCACCCCCATCCACTTTGCTCTGCACCTCTTGTCCTGGACTATTATCATGCAAATAATACCTAATCATATATGAGTTTGAGAATTTCCTAGTATGTCTGTTGGCCATCCAGATGTCCTCCTCTGGAAAACTCTTTCCATGTCTCTCAACCATTTTGTAATTAGAGTATCAGCCTTTTTCTACTAGAGGCCCAGGAGTAAACTTTTGTTATGAGACCTTTGTCTGAGATAGTTATTGCCAAATATTTGTTCCCAGTCAGTAGGATTCTTTTCACGTTGTTAGGGGAAAGTTTTTGATGAGCACAGAGATTTAATCTTTTTTTTTTTAGATTTAATCTTTAATTTTTTCCATTTATTTAGGCCTTTTATTGTGTCTCACAAAAATATTCTGTAGTGTTCTTTGTATAGGTCTTTTGTAGCTCTAGTTAGGTTCACTCCCACATATCTCAATTTGTGGTTGGCTACTGTAAATAGTACTGCTTTCTTGATTTCCTTCTCTGAGTTCTCTTTGTTACTATAGAGGAATCCCACTGATTTTTGGATCTTGTATCCTGCCACTCTACTAAATTGTTCCACCAGCGATAACAGGGTTTTTTAGTTGTCTTTGAGGTTTTCTGTGCACACTATCATATCATCTGCATGCAGTGATAGTTTAACCAACTTTTTGACAAACTGGATGCCTTTTATTTCCTTCTCTTGTCGTACTGCCCCTAGAAAGTACTTCCAATACAATATTGAATAGAAGTGGTGACAGTGGGAATCCTTGTCTGGTCCCTGCTCACAAAGAAAATGCTTTTAGTCTTTCTCCATTCAGAATTATATTGGCTCTTGGTTTTGCATATATACCTTTCACTATGTTGAGAAAATTTCCTTCTATTTCAATTTTACTGAATGTTTTAACCAGGATGAGGTATTGGATTTTTTCACATGTTTCTTCTGCACCACTTGCTAGAATCATATGATTCATCATTTCATACCTGTTAGGAATCCCACTTAGTCATGATTAATTTTTTTTATGTGCTTTTGGATTATATTGGCTAAGATTTTGTTAAGGATTTTTGTGTCCATGTTCATGAAAGATACTGGTCTGTAATTTTCTTTTTTTGTAATATCTTTGCCTGGGTTTTGGCATTAGGATTATGTTTGCTTCCTAGAATGTCTCTGGGAGTATTTCTTCTTCCTGTTTGTTTGTTTTTAATAATTTGAGTAGAGTTGGTGATAAATCTTCTTGGCATGTTTGATAGCATTCAGCCATGAACCCATCTGGTCCAGGACGGTTTTTTGTAGAGGAGTCTTTTTTATGACAAGCTCAATGTCCTCTTTTGTGATGGTCTGTTCAAGTGTTCTATATCTGACCGTGACATTCTGAGTAGGGAATGAGTTTCAAGAAATATGCTCATTTCCTCTAAATTTTCAAATTTATCAGAGTGTAACTTTTTATAACATTCTGGTAATATAGATCCATTTCCTCTGGTTCTGTTGTGATGTCACATTATTCCTTAACTGAGTTATTCCTTAACTGAGTTATTTGTGTCTTCATTTTTTCTTTCGTTAAGTTTACCAATGGTTTGTCAATTTTATTGACTCTTGCAAAAAAACAGCTCCCGGTCTTATTGATGGCTTCAATTGTTTTTCTGTTTTCTGTCCCATTGAGTTCAGCTCTTGTTCTTACCATTTCCTCTCTTCTAGAGGCTGTGGGGTTAGATTGTTGTTCCTTTTCTATTTGATGAAGGTGGTGTTGTTAGATCACTAAGTTTGCTTCTTTTTTCATTTTTTATGTTTGCCTATTGCTATAAACTGCCCCTGAAGATTGCCATAACTGCATCCCAGAGGTTTTGGTAAGTTAGATTTTCATTATCATTTGTTTTGAGGAACTTTTAAATTTCCTTCTTTCTTCTATAACCTTATGTGTTCTAGCAGGGTGTTATTTAGCTTCCACATTGGTGGCTTTATAAGCTTTATCCTCTTGTGGTTAATACTTTGTAATATTTAAATGTGGTTTTGTTTGGGTTTTTTTTCTTAAATTTGTTGAGGCTTGTTTTGTGCCTTAATATGTGATCAATTATGGAGCATGTACCATGTGCACTTCAGAAGAAAGTGAATTGAGTTTTAGGTGGGTGCAGTGCTCAGAATACATCCACAAGGTCAAGCTGGTTGACTGTAGTTTAAGTCTTCTGTATTTTGTTAAGTTTCTTTTGAGTTGACCTATCCTTTGTTGAGAGTGGTATGTTAAAGTCTCTTACCACTATTGTGGTGCTATTTCTCTCTTCAATTCTGTTAATAGTTTTTTTATGTATATAGCAGGGCTATCATTTGATGCACAGAAGCTGACCAATGTTATACTGTCTTGATCTACTTTGCTTTTAATCATTATATAGTGCCCCTCTCTATCTTTTGTGGTGATTTTCATTGTGAAGTCCATTTTATCAGAGATTAGTATTGTCACTCCTGCTTTTCTGTGGGTGCCATTTGACTGGCATATTTTTTCCAGTCTTTGATTTTGAGTCTATCTCTCTCTTCATTTATTAAATGTATCTCTTGTAAACAACATATTGATGTGCTTTGCTTTTTTTAAAATTTTATTTTATTAATTTTAATGAACATTTACAGAGATTTTGAATTTCCATTATTCATTGTTCCACTTTTCTCCCTGCCCACCCCTCCCCACCAGTTCGCTCCTCTCTTTGAAAAATAAAAATTCTTTCATTAGTATACAATTCCCTCATGTCACCCCCACAGCCTCCGCCGCCCCAAGTACACTCCACTATGCAACCCTAATTCTGGACTCTTGTGATAACCATAATACCCTATCATATATCGCTTTTAAATTGTTCTCTCCCTCATCTGTTATCAATGCAGTATACATAATTTATCCTATTTTTATCAGTCTTACCCCAACCCTGATGTCAGTCCCATTCTACAACAGTGGCACCATGCAGTATTTGTCCTTTTGTGACTGAGATGTTTCATTCAGCATAATGTCCTCCAGTGTCACCCATTTTGAATAATATTGCATGAGTTCCTTGTTTTTCAATGCAGCGTAGTATTCCATCATGTGAATATATCACAGCTTCTCTATTCATTCGTTTGTTGATGGGCACTTGGGCTGTTTCCAACTCCTTGCTGTTGTGAACAATGTCATGATAAACATGAGTGTGCATATATCTGCTTGGATGTTGGTTGTGGTCTCTTTAGGGTATATTCCCAGTATTGGAATTGCTGGGTCAAATGGTATCTCTATTTGCAACTTTTGGGGAAAGCGCCACAACTTTTTCCACAGTGGTTGCACCATGTGCTTTGCTTTGTATCCATTCTGCTACTCTTTTTTCTCTTGACTCATACATTTAGTCCATTCACATTAACTGTGATGATTGACAGGCCATGTTTTATTGTTGCCATTTTGCTGTGTTTTTGTGCGGACTTTCCTTAAAAGTTCTTGTTGATTTGGTCTTGCTTTCACAAATCTTTTAAGTTCTTTCTTTTCTGAAAAGGATGTGATTTCTTCATATTTGATAGAGAGCTTTGCTGGGTACAGGATCCTCAGTTGACAGCTGTTTTCTTTCAACTTTCTGTATATGCCATCCTATTGTCTTCTTGCTCACATGGTTTCTGCTGAAAAATCAGAACTTAATCTAATATTTTTTTATTTGTAGCTGACTGTTTTTCTTGTGCTTTCAGTATTCTAGCCTTATCTTTTAATTTGGAGAATGGGACTATGACATGTCTTGATGTTTTCCTTCTTAGGTCTAGTCTACTTGGTATTTGCTGAGCTTCCGGAATGTGGATTTTCTCATTCTTCAAATTCCTGGGAAGTTTTTTTCTAGAACCTGTTCCATATTTTTCTCAGTGATTTCTCTATTTCTTCCTATTCTGGAATTCCAATCATATGTATGTTATTCCTTTTTATGTTATCCACATGATTCTAGTATTTCTTCATTTTTTTAAATGTGTCATCTCTGGTTTTTCTTCTAGTCTGTTTCAATTGTTCTTGTCTTCCAGTTCACTGACTCTCTGCTCCATCTGTTTTGTTCTACTTTTTTATCCTTCCAACGGGTTGGCCATTTGTCTTAATATTCTGGATTGCATTTTCACACTTTTCTGTTCTTTCTAGTATTGTGTTGGCAGTACCCTATCTTGTGATGCTTTTTTAAAGTTCTTGTACCCCTTTACAATTTCAATTCTTTCATTGATTTTTTTTTTAAATTTTCTTCCATATTGTGCAAGTTCCTCTTCATCAATGTATTCTTCTGGTTCCATGTCTCCATGGAGCATTTGCTTTCTTAGTAGTTTCCATTGTTTCTTTCATCATTTGCACTTTCCTCCATAATTGTTCATATAACCTTCATCACTATATTTTTTTTCTGGGTTCTGTATCTCTAGATTATTCCCTTTATTTGTGAGTTCCATTGTTTCTTCCATCATTTGTACTTTCATTTGTAACTGTTCTAATGTCTCTGTATCAGCATACACCATCTGCTTTCTTGACTCTGGGGTATTCATGAGGTCTCTAATACTGTCTTTTATTTAATTAGGAGGTTTGTATGTTTTTCACAGTGTTTGAAGCTTCCTGCTGCTTTCTTGGCATTATGTGAAGTTTTTCTTGATAAGTTTTAGGTCATTTCTATTGTATCCGCAAAAGCTGGTGGTGGTTCTTCTCTTTATAATGTTACTAATTAGTCGCCAAGCTAAAATGCCTATGGGGTGAGTTACTCACCCTACTTTAAGTCCTTTATGGGAATATTTGCCTTTCCTAAAGTCCTTCAGGTTCTCTCTCTATTCTACACTACAGCCCTGTAGGAATCTCACCTTGATGTAGTCCCCTGAAACCAACTCTACAAGCCTCCTTCATGGATAAAGTGGCTGAGTGGTGTGAGACCAGGTGCTCTAATCAAGAAGTTTCTCACACATCTTTTCTCCTGGAACTTAGGGTCTTCCTTTGCCTCTGAAGTGGCACACATTAGAGATCAGGACTGCCAGCTCAAGCAGCTTGTGTGCAGAGGGTCTCAAGTCAGCCCTCTCTCACAGAAAAGCTGCTTAAAGTTCTGTATACTAAAGTTTCTTGTCCTGTTTGGCCCGGGGATGGCCTCTGTAGTCATGGAGGCAAGGACTCCCAAAAGGAGAGATGCCTTAGTCCCATCTCCCCAAAAGCAATAAAGGGTACTTGCTCTCAGCACCAAGCCTCACTTCCCCCACCTTTTCTCCTACAGCTTAGTCTGCATACATGTTTTAAAATAATATATGCCATAGCAACTAAATGTAAACATTTTAAAAATACTGGTTTATGTACAAAGTTCATATACATTTTTTACAGTGGATCTTTCCCATTTGCTTCACCCACCCCTCTCTCCACCTATCAAATTGTGTGACCTTATGATTAACCACCCCTAACCCTGGCCATCCTCACCTCTCTGCTCCGATCCTTCTTTCACTTTGGATACTCATACTCTACAATAATGGTCTTATACAGTATTTGTCCTTATGGGAGTAAGTTGTTCACTTAGCACAATGCTCTCCAGTCCCTCTCAAGTTAGGTAGTAATTTACACGATCATTGCTCCTGTGTGCTGTGTAGTATTCTTTTGTGTGAATGTACCACAATTTCTCAATCCATGCAATTGTGCTTGGACATCTCGGCTGTTTCCATGTTCTTGTGATGGTGAATAACACTGCTATGAACATTGGTGTACAAGTTTCTGTTTGTGACTCAGTCCTCATCTTCTCAGGGTACATTCCAAGTAGTGGAATAGCTTGGTCATATGGAATATCTATGTTGAGCTTTCTGAGGAAACGCCAAACTGCCTTCCAGAATGATTGTACCATTTTACAATCCCACCAACAATGATTAAGAGTTCCTTTCTCTCCGCATCCTCCCCAACATTTATTACTTGCTGTCCTGTTAAACTGAAAGACTGCCAAATACAGCCAGAAATGTACTTGGGAGAGGATAAAATTGATGTATGAGACTTTCTAAAGATTATATCTCTGTGCACATTGAAAACATTCTCCAAAAGAGTGAAAAGAAAACCTACCAACTAGGACAAAACACTTAGTGACAGCATTTTAGACAAGTGTCTTATATCAAAAGTTTACAGAATCCTATAGGGCCTCCACCAGAAAAGAAACTGATAACACAATTACAAAATGAGCAAAAGACATGGAAAGAATTTTCACAGAGGAAGATATTTGGATGGCCAACAGACACATGATGAAATGTTCAAAATCACTGGCAATAAGAGAGATGAAAATCAAAATCACAATGAGATACTATCTCACTCCAGTAGCAGTGGCAAAGTTTAATAGGTCAGCAAGTAATAAATGTAGACATTTTAGTGGCAAGTTTGGACACTTCGCCCTCACTTAGTATTACCTTTCTATCACAAAAATAACAAGAGATACGTGCTCTCTACAGATAAGGCTGTAAATCCATGAAGCAAACCCATGTCTACCTTGTTTATTAGATAACCTGACAGTGGTGACAAGGCTTTTGTAATTATGTTCTACCTCTTTTAAGAAAATTATCAGACATATAGTATTTAACTCAATATTTTATTTAGCATGTCTAATTATGTACCTGCTGCAGAGGGTCAAGGACTGCAGCCTACAATATAAATTGAGGCTCAATGTCAAGAAGACAAAGATTCTCATCACTGGACCAATTGGCAACATCAGGATGGATGGTGAAGAGATTGAGATTGCACACAGCTTTAGTTTGCTTGGCTCCACAGTCAACACTCTTGGCACCAGTAAGTAGCCAGGAAATTAAAAGGTGCATTGCCATGGGAAAGTCTGCTGTTAGGGACCTCTCCAAAGTACTGAAGAGCAATGGTGTCTCTCTGGAGACTAAGGTGCGTTTGATAGAGGCCATGGTCTTTGCAATCACTTGTTGTGCATCAGAGAGTTGGACAATGACTAAGGAGGATAGAAGGAGAATTGATGCCTTTGAGCTGTGGCACTGGAGAAGAGTATTGAGAATACCATGGACTGCTAGGAAAACAAACAGATTTGTCCTGGAAAGGGTTAAACCGGGTGGCTCCTTGGAGGCAAGGATTCTGAGGCTCCATCTAACATACTTTGGACATGTTGTGAGGAGAGAACGGTCCTTGGAGAAGCACATCATGCTTGGGAGGGTGGAGGGACGGCGCAGGAGGGGAAGGCCCTCTATGAGGTGGATTGATTCAGTGACTGGGATAATCGGGATGGGAGTGTCAGAGACAGTGCGATTGGCACAGGACAGAGCGGAGTTTAGGGCTGTTGTACATAGGGTCGCTGAGTCACAGGCGACTCGATGGCACATAACAACAACAAACAACAAAATATTAAGACCTGAGCTGTGGTGCTGGGGAAGAGTGCTGATTATACTATGGACTACCAGCAGAACAAACAGGTTCCTCCTCGGAGGCAAGAATTCTGAAGCTTCGTCTGACATATTTTGGGCATGTTGCAAGGAGGGAGCGGACCTTGGAGAGGGGCATCATGCTTGGGAGGGTGGAGAGATGGAGAAAGAGAGGGAGCTTATGGATGAGATGGACTGATACAGTGACTGGGGTAATGAGGTTAGGTGTGTCAGAGACAGTATAGTTAGCACAGGATAGAGCAAGTTTCAGGGCTATTTTACATAGGATCGCTATCAGTCACAAGTGACTCAACGGCACATAATAACAACAAAATATTAAGACCACTTTTTAAAGTGACCTCAATTCTATGCCAGCCAACAAAGTTAGCAGTGATTCCCTAAAAGCATGAATAATTTTTCCAGAATAAAATTCCAGATTTATATAGATTGCAAATGTAGGATGCACTTCTCCCTTTTGCCTTTTGTTGACATTCTTAAAGCATATGAGTAAGCGCAGCGATGACAGCCTACTTTTTTTTTAAATTATTTTAATGACCATTTACAGATAATTTGGATTTCCATTCATTCATTGCTGCACTCCTCTACCCGCCCAGCCCTCTCCCCCCGGCCCCCAGTTCGCTGCTCTCTTTCAAAAGTAAGAGTCCCTCCCTGATACACAATCCCCCCGCACCCCTCCCACTGCCCCAAGTACATTCCACTATGCAACCTTAATTGTGGACTCTTGTGATAACTGTAATACCCTATCATACA
>NW_006400225.1:421670-427735 GCF_000299155.1 Elephantulus edwardii | reverse complement strand
TGTGCATATATCTGCTTGGATGTCAGTTATGGTCTCTTTGGGATATATTCCCAGTAGTGGAATTGCTGGGTCAAATGGTATCTCTGCAACTTTTTGAGAAAGCACCATACCGCCTTCCACATAGTTGCACCATTTTACATTCCCACCAACAGTGAATAAGGGTTCCAGTTTCTCCACAACCTCGCCAGCATTTGTTGCTTGCCGGCCTACTCTTAAGAGTAAAAATGTGCTCCTCCACAAGCAATGCCAGGACATTCAAAGGTGAGAAAGATTTATCTCTTTCCTTATCTTCTACATTTCAAAATTAAACACTCGCCACCACTGAATGGATTCCACCTTACACTGAGCCTCCATTGGGTCTTTTTCTCACAGAACAGCAGGTTGATTCAAACCAATGACCATTTGGTTAGCAGCCTAATTTGGTACAAAGAATGTCATTAGAGCCCTCCAAATAGAAAAGAAAAAAAAAACACCAAAAAAACCCCCACCACCTAAATGGATAAAAAATTCTTCTTTTTGCACTGCAACAACCTAGAAGCCAAGTCTGCCAGCCAAGTATTAAGCAGGGAGCCTAAAGGCATTAACTTACTACAAAAGGCACACTACATGATAATCTCCAGCCCCCAACTTTCATCTCACTCAGATAAAGTCTTTTCCTTAGGAATATGTTTCAAATGTAATTTATGACACCCACATGTGATAACAAAGTAAAAACATTCTGCTACACAGTATCACAAGACACTTCAGTGGCCTAGTGGTAAGGAGTTGTGCTATAATCCCCAAAGCAGTTTAAATCCACCAGCTGCTCTGTGCTCCAATGATGGGAAATCTGTTCCCATGCAATTTATTGGCTCTGATTCGCTGTGGGGAGGGTCAATTGTGGGCTAACTGGCCTTTATAAAGTTTTCCACTGCTGGTGAAGCCACTTCATTAGTTGAAGAACTTGAATTATACTAAAAAGTTTTAATGCAGCCTGTTCTAAGAGAGCTTTCTGTGCTCAAATTACTAAAGAACATTTTGTACAGTCCTGGGCCTGGTGATCCTAACCCTAGGATAATGCAGGGAAATAAATATAGTCATCACATCTGCAACAGCTGCACAAGAGAATTGGAAGATCATGTGAAAAAGGAGAGGCCCATGAATAGACGAAGGATAGTTAATGAGCACACACAGTGGGCTTGGTGGCACTCCTCAGGCCAAAGATGGGTCTATATTCTAATCCTCAAAATCTAGAATTATCATCTTATTGGAAGGATAGGGGAACTATTTGCCGATGAGATTAAGAATTCTGAGATGGGGAAATCTTCCTAGAATACCCAAGAAGTTCTAAATATTTTTGTTGTTGTTGTATTTTTATTGGATTTCCATTCATTCATTGTTCATATTTTCTACCCACCCTACCCTCCCCCCAGTACACTATCCTCTTGTAAAACAAAAATTCTTTCATTGTTCTACAAACCCTTACCCAGGTCCACTCCACCACGCAGCTTTCACTCTGGATTCCTGTCATGACAAAAATACCTAATCACATATCCCTTTTAAACAGTTTTCTCCCTCATCTGTTTCAATGCAGTATACATTATTGAACCCATCTTTCTCAGTCTCCACCCAACCTTGATGTCAATCCTGTTTTACAACAGTGGCACCATGCAGTATTTGTCCTTTTGTGACTGAGATACTTCATTCAGCATAATGTCCTCCATGGTCACCCATTTTGAATAATATTGAATGAGTTCCTTATTTTTCAACGCAGCATAGTATTCCATTGTGTGAATATACCACATCTTCTCTATCCATTCGTTTGTTGATGGGCACTTAGGTTGTTTCCAACTCTTTGCTATTGTGAACAAAACCATGATAAACATGGGTGTGCATATATCTGCTTGGATGTCAGTTATGGTCTCTTTGGGGTATATTCCAGTAGTGGAATTGCTAGGTCAAATGGTATCTCTATTTTTAAATTTTTTATAAAGCGCCGTACTGCCTTCCACATGGTTACACCATTTTACACTCCCACCAACAGCGAATAAGCGTTCCAGTTTCTCCACAACCTCACCAGCATTTGTTGCTTGCTGTTCTGTTAAATTTTGCTATTCTGACTGGGGTGAGATGATATCTCATAATTCTTTAATTTGCATCTCTCTTAGAGCTAGGGATTTTGAACATTTCTTCATGTGTTTGTTAACCATCTTAATGTCTTCTTCAGTGAAGCATCTGTTCATATCCTGTGCCCATTTTTCTATTGGATTATTAACCTTTATCTTGTTGTGGTGGAAGTTCCAAATCTTTTAACAAATAACTCTGTAATACAGACACAGGGTGTTGTGAAGACAAAGGCCACAAGGACTTTAAGACAATGAATGTAGGCGGGACAGCAGGAAGGAGCAAGGAACGGCAGGAAAAAGCACAGGACAGAGCTACCTGTGCTGCTCCCACAGTTATTTGGGGGGAAAACTGCTGTCTAGCTTGACCACAAAGGACTGCATAATTCAGGAGCAGTGAGCTGCAGGCCCCAGCACAAGTTGCCAGCTGAGTCCCGGCCAAAAGCCATCTGTCAAGCCACTGTGAGACACACCCGGCAGGAGGAAGCAGGTACTTTGGGGAACAAACTGTTGTCAGGCCTAACCATGTGGGATCCCTAACTCAGGCAACAGCATGGTCTTGGGCATCTTGACAGAGGTGAGAAGCCACTTCCAGAAGGGAACGACAGGCTTCCTCTGTGCTCACTCAGGTACTTTGGGGAACAAAATGTTGTCAGGCCTGAAGCCAGAAGAGAACACAAATATATAGGTGCTTCTAAAAACACTGCTGTACATTAACATGGACATTTGAGAGTTGCAGGAGCTAAAACTATCGGCAGGGTGCAGCAATTGTTGGTGGGGTGCAGCGAACCATGGTGGTGCCGCAGGGTGACAAACACATCAGGAGCAAGCAGGATAATGGGAAACGGGGTGCTTCCTATGTGTATCTGTATGCACGTCTCCACCTCCCTGAAGTGTGTCTGCATGTGCACCCACTCTACGTGCGTCTGCTAGTATGCCTACCCAACCTTCCTCTGGAGCAGTGATGTCATATCAAGAACCAACTATCATCTCAGGCACAAAACACTCCACCACAGCAATGTCCCAAAAGAAGCAGACTACCTCACTCCCTACACAAACTCAAAGCAAGATAGGACCCCCAAAAGTGACAAAGTAGCAATAGATTTACTGAAGCCATAGATTTACTGAAGCCAGAAAGTCTGATGGAACTTTCTGGCACAGAATTCAAAAGAACAATGACTGAGTATTTTCAATGGGTGAAAAACAAACTTGAAGAATTATAGGACACTGCAAGCAAAAATCAGGAAGAGCTTAAAAGAACAATGCAAAACAATGCAGATAAAACAAATGAGGCATTAGAGGCACTAGAAAAATAAGAAATCATAATCCAAAATATGAGGTCCAAGGTTTCAGATACTGTCAATGTGATGGAGGGACACATGAACAGGGTTGAAGAGATGAAACACAGAACCAGTGAAAAAGACAGAATTGTCACCACTGATCTGCTACAGCAAAAAGCAGAAGCAAAAAAGAATGAAAAGAAGAAAACCAAAGAATAATGTGGGACACCATCAAGAGAAATAACAGGTACATCATCGGAAAACCCAGAACAGGAGGGAGCAAGTAAAGGCACCAAAAAAGTTGTGGAAGAATTACTAGAGGAAAACTTCCCAGGCATAATGAAGAATGCGAGAATATATATTGAAGAAGCTGAGTGAACACCATATAGAATAGACCCAAAAGAAAAACATCAAGGCATATCATAGTCAAATTTGCCAGAACTAAATATACTCCGTATATTTAGAGAATTCTGAAAGCAGCGTGGGAGGAACAAAGAGTAAACTGTAAGGGAGAGCAGATAAGATTAAATGCTGATTTCTCAGCAGAAGCCATGCGAGCAATAAGACAGTGGAATGACATATATCGAATACTCAAAGAACACAACTTTCAACCAAGAATGCTGTACCCAGCGAAACTGTACATCAAATATGAAAAAGAGATCAAGATATTCCCAGAAAAACAGAACCTAAGGAAGATTGCAAAAACAATACTAGCATTGCAAGAAACCCTGGAGATGTCCTTCTTACAAAGTGCCACAGAAAGGAGGATGGACCAAAGTAACTAGCAACAACACCAAAAAGAACTCAACAAAATGACAGCAATAAATCTTTGTCTCTCAGTAACCACACTGAATATGAATGGTTTAAATGCACAACTGAAGAGAAAAAGAATAGCAGATTGGATAAAAACAACAAAATTAATCAATATGTTGTCTATAATAGACACACCTGAAAAATGAAGATAAAGAAAGACTAAAAATAAAAGGATGGGGGGAAAAATATATCAAGCAAATGGCAACCAGAAAGAAGCAGGAGTGGGAATATTAATCTCTTATAAAACAAATTTCAATGAAAAAAACCATCACAAAGGACAAGGAAGATCACTACATAATGCTGAAAGGGTCAAGAGAAAAAGAGGACATAATAATATTGAATATCTGTGCACCAAATGAAAGACCTGCAAAATATATAAAACAAACATTAACAAAACTGAAAAAGGAAATAGACAACACTAATACTTGGAGACTTCAATACACCACTCTGAAAGATAGAATTACCAGAAAGAATCTTAGCAAAGACACTCAAGAATTAAACCACACAATAAACCAACTCAATTTAAAAGATATTGGTAGGATAATGCACCCCCAAAAAGCACAGTATACCTTCTTCTCCAATGTGCATGAAACGTTCTCCAGAGATCCAAAGATCACATTTTAGTCACAAGGCAAGCATCAATAAATTAAAAAACATAGTAATACAAAGCATCTCACAATGCTACAAGATTAGAAATTAATAACAAGAGGATAAAGGAGAAAAAAACCAGACATTTGGAAGCTGAACAACACGTTCCTTGAACATGAAAAGAAATAAAAAAATGAAATTATAAAGTTTCTTGAAACAAGTAACAATGAAAACACTACTTACCAAACCCTCTGGGAAAGAGCCAAAGCAGTAATCAGAGGTCAATTTATAGCAATAAGCAAACACATCAAAAGGCAAGAAAAAAAATGACCACTGACTCTCTAACCCAATATCTACAATAAATTTAAAAAGAACAGCAAAAAAACCCAACGCCCTCTAAAAAACCTGAAATTAATAAAAATTAGAGCAGAAATAAATGAAATTGAAAACCAAAAAACAATTGAAACCATCAACAAAACTAGGAATTGGTTCTTTGAAAAGGTCAATAAAAACAACAAACCACTAATAAAACTAAAAAAGAAAATACACAAATAATTCAAATAAAAGATGAATTGAGCAACATCACAACAGAACCAACTAAAAATAAAAAGATAACATTAGGATATTATGAAAAACTATACTCAAACAAATATGAAAACCCAGAGGTTATATTTCATTATGGGAAGCCAGACTTTATACCAAACATTATATGAAAACACTTGTTCAGGAATTGAAGGAATTACAGATTTATAAGTTAGGATTTCTCTTGTGGCAGATCCTAGAAAATGAGCTGTTTGTTCCCTTCAAGACAGGAGACCGCAAGGGGCCCCCTACAGAGTGAGTGTTACTTCCTGAGCTAGAGTTCACCCTGAGGCATCAAAGTTAATAGTTAAGGGTAAACCAAATTCTTTCATTTGTGAACCCCTCCTTCCTGAGTCAAACAGATTTTTTATAGAAAGAGCTTGGCTTCATTTGCATTGAATTATCTTTGTGATTTGTTGTTGTTGTTATTATGTGTGACTTATAGCAACCCTATGTACAACAGCCCTAAACCCTGTTCTATCCTGTGCCAAGCTCATTGCCTCTGACACACCCATCCCCATTACCCCAGTCACTGAATCAATCCACCTCATAGAGCATCTTCCCCTCCTGTGCTGTCCCTCCACTCTGCCCAGCATGATGTCCCTCTTTAAAGACCTGTCTCTCCTTACAACATGTCCAAAGTATGTCAGACGAAGCCCCAGAATCCTTGCCTCCAAGGAGCAGCTTGGTTTAACCCTCT
>NW_006400225.1:419100-420300 GCF_000299155.1 Elephantulus edwardii | reverse complement strand
GAAACGCTGAACGAGTTCGGCCCTTTTGATTTTCTGACTCTAGCTCCTCACACATTTCATTGTAGTATTTTGCTCTGTCATTCCGTGCTGCCTTTTGGAATCTTCTGTTCAGCTCTTTAGTGTCTTGGATTCTTCCTTGTGTTTTGGCTTCTCTATGTTCCAGTGCAATCTTCAGAGTTTCGTCTGACATCCATTTTGGTCTTTTCTTCCTCTTGTAATGACCGCCTGCACTCTTCCCGGATGACACATCTAACATCCTCCCACAACTCATTTGGTTTTCGCTCATTAGTGTTCAAGGCCTCAAACCTGTTCCTGAGATGATTCTGAAATTCAGGTGGTATGAAATTAAAGTCATATTTTCATTTTGTGATTTACTTCCTGGTAATTTTAAATAAAGATACAGAGAAGCTTGGCTTGGGGTCTTCAGTCAAGAACTGCTGGCGCCCTGTTTTATGCTCTCTGCTCTATCTCATTCCTGGCTGTTTCTTTCATTATTAATAATTATAAAATTATTCCATTCTTTGGGACCCTCGGTCTGCAACATTTCATAGTTAGAAATACACAGCCTACCTAAATTGACACAAACCGAAACTGAACACCTGTACAGACCCATTAAAAAGAAGAACTTGAAAAGTTAATAAAACAATTTCTAGCCCCCAAAACCCTGTACCAGATGGTTTTACAAGTTATTTTATCAAACATTCAGAGAACTGTCACCAATTCTACATAAACTATTTCATAAAATGGAAAAAGATGGCATTCTCCCAAACTCATTCTATAAAGCAAACATATCCTTGATACCAAAGCCAGAAAAGGACTCCACCAAAATAGAAAACTATAGGCCAGTATCTCTTATGAACATAGATGCAAAAATCCTGAATACTAGCCAATAGAAGCCAACAAAGCTGTTGTTGTTGTTATGTGCTGTCGAGTCACTTGTGACTCATAGCGACCCTATGTACAACAGCCCTAAACCATGCTCTATCCTGTGCCAATCGCACTGCCTCTGACACAACTATCCCGATTACCCCAGTCACTGAACCAATGCACCTCATAGAGTGTCTTCCCCTCTGATGCCATCCCTCCACCCTCCCAAGCATGATGTCCCTCTCTAAAAGACCTGTCCCTCCTTACAGCATGTCCAAAGTATGCCAGACAAAGCTCCAGAATCCTTGCCTCCAAGGAGCAGCCTAATTTAAC
>NW_006400225.1:416120-418150 GCF_000299155.1 Elephantulus edwardii | reverse complement strand
AGTTTTTGGATAATCTTCAGTAGAATCTTGCTTGTGTGTGAAATCAATGATATTGTTCTATAGTTTCCACTGTTGGGTCACACTTCTTCGGAATGGGAGCAAATCTCTTCCAGTCAGTTGGCCAAGTGGTTGTTCTCCAGATTTCTTGGCACAACTTGGTGAGCACGTACAGGTAGCATCTGTTAGCTGAAATATGTCAACTGGTATACCATCTATTCCTGGGGCCTTGTTTTTTGCTATTTCCTTCAAAGCAGTTTGAACTTCTTCCTTCATCACCACAGGCTCTTGCTCATATGTTATCTCATGAAATTCTTCTGTGTCTGCCAATTCCTTTCGATGCAGTGACTCAGTATATTCTTTCCATCTTCTTTTAATTCTTCCTGGATCATTTCATATTCTTCCTAAAGCATCCTTGACTATAGCACCTCGAGGTTTGAATTTGTTCTTCAGTTCCTAGAGCTTAAGAAATGCTGAGCGAGTTTGGCCCTTTTGATTTTCCGACTCCAGCTCCTTGCACATTTCATTGTAATATTTTGCTTTGTTATCCGTGCTGCCTTTTGGAATCTCCTGTTCAGCTATTTAGTATCTTGAATTCTTCCTTGTGCTTTGGCTTCTCTGCGCTCCAGTGCAATCTTCAAGAGTTTCTTCAGACATCCATTTTGGTCTTTTTTTTCCTCCTCTGTAATAACCGTTTGTACTCTTCCTGGATGATACATTTGACATCCTCCCACAACTCATTAGGTCTTCGCTCATTAGTGTTCAAGGCCTCAAACCTGTTCCTGAGATGGTTCTGAAATTCAGGTGGGATGAACTCAAAATCCTATTTTTGTTCCCGTGGATTCGGTTTAATTTTCCTCAGCTTCAGCTTGAACTTGCCTATGAGTAATCGGTGGCCTGTTCTACGACCAGCTCCTGGCCTAGTTTTCACAGGTGATATTGAGCTTCTCCAGCAGTTCTTTCCACAGATGTAATCAATCTGATTCCTATGCATACCATCAGGTGAAATCCATGTGTATAACCTGTGTTTATGTTTCTTTTAAAATGTATCTGCAATGAATAAGTCCTTGATTGTGCAAAATTCAATCTCCAGCATAATTTCTGTCACGAAGTCCATGTTGTCCAACTACTGGTTCTTCTCTGCTATAAACTTTTTGCATTCCAGTCACCCATTATTATCAATGCATCTTGACTGCATGTTCAATCTTAGGAGACACTCGTCACAGCATAAGAAATTGTCAGCAGTTGACATGTTCTGAATCACAGAAGCCAAGAAAGCTTCAGATACAAGCGGTCAGATCATGGGTTGGACAATGGAAGATAAATGCCGAAGGGATTCGGTATAAGTGAAGGGGTAGCCTGGAGGAGGTTGGAGCTGGGAAGTAAGTGGGTCAAGATACTGGGCCAAGGGTAGGGACAACACTGTAACTAATGGTTAACTCCACAATGAGGGATTTATCTTTCACTGCTCTATCAATTGCTTGTCTGTCAGATACTCCTCTAAATCTGAACATTCAGATTAAGACAGACTAGGAAGAAGGATTGGCCATCCACTTCCGAAATAGCAGGCCTCTGAAAACCCTATGTACAACACAACATACGTAGAGAGGGCAACTGAGGTAGAACTTTCACATATTCAAATACAAAGGAAGAGGAACAGTTGTAAGCAGACAGTAGTGACTGGAACATGGAATGTGAGAACCATGGATGTAGGAAAATTAGATATTGTTAAGAAAGAAATGGAACACATAAATATTGACATAGTAGGCACTGGAGAGATGAAATGGACCAGCATGGGGCATTTTTGAGTCAGATGATCATATGATATGTTGCTCTGGAGATGAAAAGGTGAGAAAAATGGGTTTGCTTTCATAGTTAAAAAAAAATTTCTAGATCCGTCTAGAAGTACAACACTGCGAGTGACAGGATAATATCCATAGGCTTACAAGGAAGTCCAGTGAATACCACTATCATTCAGATATATGCACTAACAACCAGAGCCAAAGAAGAAGAAATAGATGATTTCTACCAAC
>NW_006400225.1:414100-415262 GCF_000299155.1 Elephantulus edwardii | reverse complement strand
AGATGGAAAAGGCAATCTCCTGTTTCATTTGGAATGGAAGGAAGCCCCAAATAAGCAAAGCACTCCTTAAAAATACAAATAAGGTAGGAGGCCTCTTACTCCCTGATTTCAGATCCTACTACACTGCCGTGGTGCTCAAGACTGTGTGGCTGGTACAATGATAGACACATAGATCAATGGAATAGAATTGAGAACCCGAAAAGCAGCCCATTTACCTATGTCAACTGATTTTTGACCTATAGATGAAATCAGCCTTTTTAACAAATGGTGTTGGCAAAATTGGAAAACTATCTGCAGAAAACTGAAGATCTACACCTCGCTCCATACACAAAAATCAACTCAAGGTCGCAAGGACTATAAACTTCATTAAAGAAAAGTTTGGAAGAACTCTAAAAGTCCTAATCCACAACATGAACAGCCTTCCAAGCATCTTAAAAACTCTACAACCAGGAGAGGATAAAACAGATGAATGGGACCTTCTAAAAATGGAATACTATGCTGCATTGAAAAATAGGGAACACATGAAATATTATTCAAAATGGGTGACTCTGGAGGACATTACGCTGAGTGAAATATCTCAGTCACAAAAGGACAAATACTGCATAGTGCTACTGTTGTAAAATGGGACTGACATTGGGGTTGGGGGTAGACTGAGAAAGATGAGATAAATTATGTATACTGCACTGAAACAGATGAGGCAGAGAACTGTTTAAAAAAGGATATATGATTGGGTATTACTGTCATGACAAGAGTCCAGAATCAAGGCTGCACAGTGGAGTGGACTTGTGGGGAGGGATTGTATAACAATGAATTTTTCTCTTCCTTTTCTAAGAGAAGGGTAAACTCGGGGCTGGGCAGAGGTTGGGCAGGGAGAAAAGTGCAACAATGAATGAATGGAAATCCAAAGTCTCTGTAAACTTTCATTGTGACCCTATGTACAAGAGCCCTAAACGCCGTTCTATCCTGTGCCAACTTCTCCATCTCAAACACTCATTCCCACCATCCCAATCACTGAATCTATCCATATCATAGAGTGTCTTCCTCTCCTATGCCATGCCTCCATTCTCCCAAACATGATGTCCCTCTCCAAGGACCAGTCCCTCCTTGCAACATGCCCAAAGTATGTCAGACGAAGCTTCAGAATCCTTGACTCCAAGGAGCA
>NW_006400225.1:405309-413510 GCF_000299155.1 Elephantulus edwardii | reverse complement strand
CACCAATCCTAATGCCACATTCCTCTCATACAGCCCAGCGTCTCAAATGATCTGTTCTGCATACAGATTGAAAAGGTATGGAGACAAAATACATCCCTGACGGACCCCCTTCTTGATTTTGAACCATGTAGTGTCTCCTTGCTCTGTTCTGATGACTTTCATTAAAATTTTTTTTAAAAGACCACGAATGCAAAGGGTCACTGGTAATCACCAGGAAGCTGAGAAATGGACATTTTCTCCTAGAGCAGTTAGGAAGTACAGCCCAGACTAACAAAAGTGACCCTATAGAGTAGAATATAACCCCCAAAGTGTTTCTAATGCTGTGACTTTATGAAAGCCGACTAATGGATTTTTATTCCTCCGATCAGCTGATGGGTTTGGATTACCGACCTTGAGGTTAGTAGCCAAGTAATTAAACCACTATGACACCACAACTTCACATAGGCCTATAGACACCTTAATTTAAGATGCCTGGCCCCCAGAGCTGTGAAACAAAATTTTGCAGTTTTCTCAGGTTTGTGGACAATCGTCAGCAAATACACACACACACACACACACACACACACACACACACACACACGGAGAGAGAGGCATTTATAGGGCACTACATCCTTCCCATTTTTTTTTTAAATTTTATATTGGTTTGCTTACAAAGTTCATATACATTATGCTTCAGTATTCTTCATTCATATTGTTTCATATAATCATTCCCACACATTATAAAAAATATTAACCACGAGTGGACCAGGACCATCATTACCATCTTCAGGTCCCCTTCCTCCACCCACCAAATTGTGCAACCTTGTGGTTTTGCCCCTATCCATCCTCATCCCTGTTTCCACCCCTGCCCCACCCACTTTGGTCCCCATACATGGTTTACTACTTATCCTTGTATTTTTACATCTTATGCAGTATTTGTCCTTATGAGACTGAATTAGTTCACTCAGCATAATGCTCTCTAGTCTCTCCCAAGGTGTGTAGTATTTTTTTTTTAATTTTTTATTATTTTTGTGTGAGTGTACCATCAAATCAGATCTGACTGGTACAGGAGGAGATTGTCCCTCCTTCCCCAGCAGAGCATCTGGTGGATTCGAACCGTGCTCCTCTGGGATTGTAGTTGCAGCTCCTTTCCACTAGGCCACCAGAGCTCCCCGTGTAGTATTTTTTGAAATTGTTGTCCAAGTGTTTCATAGCATTCCATTGTTTGTGTGAATGTACCACAATTTCTCAATCCATTCAGTTGTAGTTGTCCAACTGGGCTGTTTATTTTTTTCATATTCTTATAATGGTAAATAACGTTTCTGTCTATCCTACTTTTATGTCTAGAAATATCCTTATTTTACAGAAAAAAGTTATATACTTTTATATTGTTGTTGCTGTGTACCACAGAGTCAAAACTGACCCATAGCTGACACTCTAGCAGGTTTTCAGAGGCACTTAATAACACAGGCTGAGACTGCCCACCCTTCTCCCGAGCAGCAGCTGATGGCCTCAAACCACATGCCTTCATGATTGCAGTGCATCTTCTTGCCACTAGGCCACCAGAGGTCCTATATAAGTCCATACCTGAGGGAGATCCACCAGACCTTTTCCTTCACAATTAACTTTCCCCAGGGCATAACTTTTAATGAAGATGAAGTAAAGCTACGGGAACTTGAGGTCATGGACCACTCTACACACATTGGACTAAGTGTAGCCAAAAGTCACAGAATCAGGCTGGATCTCTGATCCTTCCTGGATGCGATGGCCCCCAGAGCCCTACCTGTCTCTTCCACCACATCACTCAACTCTCTGTGCAGACCCTTTCCTTACTCCTCATTTCCACCACCCACTCATCTTTTTCTTCCTCTGGTGGTCTAATATCAAGAAGCTGTGTTCTATTCCCAAAGGCAGGTTCAAGGCAACCAGCTGCACTACAGGAGAAGGTTGGGAAATCTCCTCCCATGTGATTAACTGCCTCTGAAAACCCGCTGGAGGGTCAGCTTTGGGTCGGTTCCGATTCTATGATACACAACAAAAACAATCACACTTAATGAGATATATATATTTATTTTGTATTTTTATCACTTCATTCTGAAAAGTTTGCAAGGTCTTGAAATCCATTTGGTCAAAGTAGGCCCTGAGACACATACAAGGAATGTGAACAAAGGGAAGAAAGGTGATCGCAAAGACAAGAAATGTGAGGACCAGAGGCCCCAAGTCTCTCCTGAGAGGCACTGCCATTTCTTGTGTGACCTCTGACAGAAATCTCAGAAGCGAAAAGTTTCGAAAGTGAGTAATGAGTGGCCCCTGACTGTACCTCCATTGAATAAAGAGAAGGTACACCTAGAGGTTTTAAGGAAAAAGCAAACCATGTCTCAGCTGTCCTGTCACTTCAGAAGCGACATGCAGAGCATAAATTGGACCACATCCCACTCTGCTTTGGTCACCAACCACAAATATGTCAGGCAGAGCAAGGTCCTACCTACTCTCACAGGGCCCATGACTCCTAAAGTGAGATGAGAATCGAAACCTCTGAGGGGTGGCACCAGGCCCTCCTACTCTACCTGTGGCTACAGGGCAATCTTGCAGTATCAAGCCTATAGTATTCACTTTATTTTAAACATCAGCCTGAATCATGGACTGAATGTCTACATCCTTTGTGGCTCTCATATTCTAGGGTGATGCACCAGACTCATTCTTTAGAATTAGCCTGGTCCAGGGCTCTGGAAGACTTATCAACAACCTGCGGCAAGGAAGACATGAGGTGCTTGCTGAAGAATATCAAGGACTACAGCCTTCAAAATGGATTATATCTCAACATCAAGAAACTAACGGTCCTCACTAATAGACAACACATGATAGATGGAGAGAAGATTCAAACTGTCAACTATTTCACCTTACTTGGTTCCACAATTAACACCATTGGTACCAGCTGTCAGAAGATCAGGAGACACATAGCATTGGAAAAAGCTGTTGTCAGGGATCTTTCCAAAGACCCTCAAAGAGCAATGTTGTCAGATTAAAGACTAAGGTGCACCCAATTCAACCCACAGTTTTTCCAATCACCTGCTATGCACCTGAGAGCTGAACAATGAAGAAGGATGATAGGTGAAGAATCAATTAATTTCAGTTGTGTGAAAGTGTGCTGAATATCCTATGGACCGCCAAAAGAACAAACAGGTAAATCCTGGAGAAAGTGCAACTACAGTACTCCCTGGGGGCAAGGATGCCAAAGCTTCATACTTCAGATGTATTGTTAGGAGAGGCTATTCCCTGGAAAGGAACATCATGCTTAGAAATGTGAAGGGTCAGTGAAGGAGAGGAAGACTCTCGGTAAGGACTAATATAATGTCTTTGGCAAAGGGCTCAAATGTGTTCAGGATGATAAAGACGGAACAGGACTGAATAGGGTTCAAATCTGTTGTTGTGAGTTGTACTCACTTAACCACAACAGGGTCCTGTCCCAATCCATTCAGAGGTAGACCAGAATAACATGACAAAAGAGAATTTATTTTGACTCCTCCTACAGAATCTGTATCTTCATCTTCAAGGGTCTTTAACAATGCCACCTTTTGGGTTCCGAGTATATTTTCCTGACCAAAGAGCGGGGTTCAGGACTCACTCGGTACTTAAGAAGACCCTCTTACGTGCAGTGTTCATGTACGGGTGCCAACGCCACTCAACATCGGCTGTGGCCTCCTGTTCCAGTGTACCCAGGCGGATCATGTACACTGGAAAGAAAAAGGGAAAGGATGCTCACTCAGCCAACTCCTCCCTCCCAGAGATGTAGGATTGAGTCCCAAACTCACGCTTGAGTTCAAAGCGAGGTCCAACTTCAGTGAGCCCCACGTTGCGGTGGTCCACCTTCTTGTAGACATGGTGCCTAGGGAAGCAGCTCTAGGTCAGTAAGGCTCACAAAAGTAAAAACCATCATAAGTAGGAACCCAGCACATTAACACACCGGAAAGAGATGTAGTCATCCTGATTTGCAAAGGTAATGACTCTGTGGCTGTCATCTTTGGGCACAGGGAATAGGTATCGAAGGATGTCGGAGACCTGAGACAAAGAGAATGAAAAGTGGTGAACACTGGGCCAAGCCTACCCTCCACCCTCACAGCTTCCAGACTCACCCGCTTGCCCAGACGGGAGGAAAAGCCATGCATGATGAGGTGAGGCTTGGCTTCTGACATGGTGCCCAGGTCAGGGATATCATGTCGCATGACGACGTTGCAAAGTGTGAAGTATGCAGTGGGGCCAAAGGGCAGATGGCTGACAATAAAACCCACTGTGGGGCGGGGGAGGGGGAATGAGCTGTCAAAGACCTTGTCTGCCCTCACAGTCCCCTTTCCCTCCTTCCTACCAAGACTCACCAGGTGTGCCCCGGTGCTCATGAACAACTAGCAGGTCGGTGACTCCATTGGCTTTGCAGGCTTGCACCAGGGCACCCACCTCATGCCGGCCTCGGTTCATACGCTGTGCACCTGGGAACACGAGCTTCAGTTCCTGCACACCAACACTCCTGTCAGGTCTCTCCCAACAACAGATGGGTAAAAACCTACTCAGTGCTCTCTTGTCTTAATGCCTCTGGTGGCCTAGTGTTAAGAAGCTGCACTGCCAACCCAAATGCATGTGGTACAAGTCTACTAGCGGCTCTGCAGAAGAAAAATGGGCTGGTCTCCTCCCTGCAATACGCAGTTTCTGAAAACTTGCTGAAGGCTCAGCTGTGAGTTGTTCTGACTCGACAGTACACAACATCTCCCCACCAAACAGTACCTTTGCAAACATCTTGAGGCGAGAACTAGGGTCTCTGGAGGTGGTGATCATGATCTTGGGATCTTCGACGCCTGCCCAGCGATACTCATCATCCACGTGGCTGGTCACACCTGTGAGAAGCATGCTTGAGAAACTGGTATTAGGAAGTGAAATGCTAATTCAAGGATGGGCTGAAACTATGTCAAACAATGCTGCTGCACAAAACTTTCAATGATGGAAATGACCCATACTTGTAAAAAACAAGCATCCACTAGCCAGAGGAGGCAAACAAGCATTTAAAATGTGGCCAATGAAAGTTTAACAGGACAGTAAACAATAAATGTTGGAGAGGATATGGAGAGACTGGAGAGATAGGAACTCTCATACATTGTTGATGGGATTGTAAAATGGTACAAAACTCCTGAAAGCAGTTTGGAATTTCCTCAAAAAAAAGCTGAACAGAGAAATTCCATATGAACCATCTATTCCACTGCTTGGAATATACCCTGAGAAAATTAGGACGAAGACACAAATGGAGATTTTACACCAATGTTCATAGCAGCATTATTCACTATTGCAAGAACATGAAAACAGCCCAAATGTCCAACCACAACTAAATGAATTGAGAAGTTGTGGTACATTCACATAATGGAATGTTACACAGAATGGAGAAGTAATGATTTTGAAAATTACTATATTACTTTGGAGGGACTAAAGAGCATTATGCTGAGTGAACTCAGTCCAATAACGACAAATACTGTAAGAGACTGTAGATATTTGAAATATCTGTATTAGAAAGATAACTAGTAAAATGTATATGAGGATCCAAGGGGGGAGGGCATGAGGGAACAGAGGGTTGAAGATGGGAAGGGGGTAAATTATAGGGTAGCACAATTTGATGGATGGAGGGAGGGGTGGGTAAAGGAAATAGGAAAGATCTGGTGGGGAGCTGGAAAGACAGGGCAATGGCGGCCATAGTTCAGTGTTGATTAATTTTATAAAATATAATGAATTGGAATGATTGTAAGAAACATAATGTGAATGAAAGATAAATGTGGTATACGATGTATATGAACTCTATAAGCAAACCAATAAAAAATAAAAATTTTTAAAATATATGTGGCCAATGCAACTGAGGAAATTAATTGGTCAAGTCCAGATTCTGCTAAGAGCAGTGATATAAGTTCTTGTTCCTCAATATTAGTGTTAATGATTTCCTTCATATTTGTTGACTAAAAGAATAGAGTATTTGGGAGCCAAGGATGGGCTCGAGACACAGTGAACAAAATGCACACTGTCTAATCTCTGCAGAGCTCATTTTCTAGTGGGGAAGATTAACAGGAAAAGCACAGCAATAGCTATATAATGGCATTATCCATGCCATTCAAACGGAGTTGGGAGAGGCCAGAAGAGCCTCTTTGAGGAGTGAGGCTCAGAGACACAAGACCATTTGTCAAAAGTCTCAGGAGCTTATAACCTGAACAGCAGAGCTCTTCCAAGGTAGGAAAGTGCCAAGCCTGATCTGTGAGGCTAGAGCACTGAGACAAGTGGAGTCACAGGCTGGAGAGGGCCATGCACAGTTACCTTCACCACCAGCGTCATCAAATTCCAGGGATCCCTGTAAAGCTAGTGCCTCCTGACGTAACTCGGTGGGAATTAGGCGGTTTTCTGTAGGGGAGACAGACATTGAAACATGCGAGTCCTCAATGTATACAATCTGTGTTGCCTGATGAAAAATTATCATATAAATCTGATGAAAAAATTCCTTTCTTACTCCTTTCTGAATGAACACAGTGAAAATAAACAAAGGAGGTACAGAAGAGCAAAACTTGGTCTATAAGACCATCTGTTAACAGTGCTTACAGAGAAGTTCCTTCCTATGGTTCTTGATTCTCATAACCTGAGGTCTTTAAAAAATACTAACAAATTAACCTTTTAAAATAACTGTCTCACAACTCAAGGTCTTTCTAAAGTATTTTAAATATCTACTGCTTTCATCTGTGACACTGATGTGTCAAATGCATTAATGGTTGGCTACCCAATGCGGACAGAGAGTGGGGTGGAGCTCCCCGATGAAAACAAGCTTGGAAAAAGGAGTGGCATCCACTTCCATAATAGCTTGCCTCTGGAAACCCTATGAACATGGAGAGAGAATGAAAGGCACCCAAGCGTCGAGGACTCTCCTTCATAGGGTCGCTATGAGTCGCCTGCAACTCGACAGCACTTAACGACAACAAATGCTTTCACAGGTAGAAAAAAGGCAAGAAATCAATCTTTTAAAATAATTTTTTTGTTGCTGAAAATACATGCAGTAAAAATATATACCAATTCTACGCATATGGTTCAATGACAATTATTGTGTTTGTCAAGCTGTCCAACCATTCTCTCTCTTCTTTCCTGAGTTGTTCCTCCTCTGTTAACACAAGCTCATCGCCTTTAAGATTCCTATCCAACAGTGCAATCCCATTAGATAAAGCCCCCATCCCCAAAAGGCAGACATTCTTGAATTAAATTAAATTAAGCAAAACAATGTATTATTCAAAATTCACTGCTGCTATGTGGGAGCCAACTCAAAGCTGACTGATAGGTTCTTGGGAGGCTGTAAGTGACAAGGAACCGCCATCTTCTCCAGTGGAGCTGCATATAATCCTGTGCTTCACCACTGTACCACCAGGGCTCCTGACTCTATCATTTAGCCTCTATGAATAGGTATTGACCCCATGACAAAGTGTGTCATTATAATAGCATTTCAAAACACTTCTGTTAAGTTAACTGGGTGGCATTAATGCAAGGTATGTCTGTTTTGAGGCAGGAAAGGAACATATTAAGGCAAGCAGAGGTGTGGGAAGACTGATGCAGGGCCATACTCCACCAGTAAGCCAACGCGAAGCTGGGACAAGCTCTGGTGGCATGGTATTGGGGTGGTAACCTGCATCATTGGCTTCATGAGGAAAAGTGGGCAAACTCCTCTTATACCTTGGAAACCCAATGGAGAGTCAGCTATGAGTTGGTTCTGATTCAGCAGTAATGAGGTTTTTTGAGAGGTGGAACAACAAATTCAGACAAAAAGATAAATTTCCATTTCTAAAAGTCACTAATTTGTGGCATTAATGTTATAGAAGCTACAAAAGAACATGCAACAAACACCTAATATTTTAAAATCAAACTCAACCAATACATTTAATACAAACTGTTACACTGTAAGTACAAACAACAGCAAGGTAAACAGCATTCAATACAATGGTTATCAAAGTAAATAAAAATATTCCCAACTTTGACTGTATTAATGGTCTTTTCATGTCTTAAGATCACAAATGATTATTTTCATATAAAAGCAGAAACAACCCATAAACTTTTTGCATTTGTATGTTTAAAACATCAGAGAGGTAAAATAAATTTAAAATAATCAGAAATATTGTTTAATATGTCCAATACAAATATGGGAAAGAAAATACAAAATTAGATTC
>NW_006400225.1:384647-402069 GCF_000299155.1 Elephantulus edwardii | reverse complement strand
TCTTCACTATTCCCAACTTTTGCATTCCAGTCACCCATTATTATCAACGCATCTTGAGTGCATGTTCGATCTATCTCTGACTGTAAAAGTTGGTAGAAATCATCTATTTCTTCTTCTTTGGCTCTGGCTGTTGGTGCATATATCTGAATGATTGTGGTATTTACTGGGCTTCCTTGTAAGCGTATGGATATAATCCTGTCACTCACAATGTTGTACTTCAAGACGGATCTAGAAATTACTTTTTCGAGTGGAAAACTTCTGGATTTCTGGGAAGTGGTTGTGGATCTTGGCTGCTTCTCGCTGGCCCTTCACGATGAGAGGAAAAATCAGGCAGCGGGCAACAACTGTGCATGTTGCAATGGCTCCCCACCATGGTAGGCCCATGTCAACATGCATAAATTCCAGGAAGTTCTGGATCAGTCCCACTGGGGTGTATGACCCAAGCCCCAGTTCAGCGAAGCTCTGTTCTGCGGCAGCTTGGACAATATCTGCAGTCTCTCCAGGCAGCACTTCAGTCACTGCTGTAGGTGAGGAAGTTACAGGAACAACTGGAGGAGAAGCCTGGCTTCTGCAAAAGAGATGACAGATGTACTGAGGCAGCGAGGGCTGGGGACTGCAAGGAGGCCGCAGCACGGGCGCCCGCAGCGCTGGCCGGCTGGGAACAGGAGTCTTGTGTTCAGCGGTTTGCGGGGCCAGCGTGATGGCACCGTGATGCTGTGGAACTGATGCTTAGCCCGTAATAGGAACAGAAGCCCAGGCCGCCGGCACATCAACCCCATCGCCATTTTTGCCCGGAAGCCAAAATTAAATTTTACACTAACAACTTTAAAACATGACAGAATTAAAACAACACTCAAAGAAGGGGGAAAAAAACCCCAATTTATAATTTTGTTCTGAAGAAGGAAGCAAGGAGAAATACCAAAGGAAATGATTCAAAAGCTACAATGTAAAATTGCTAGGAAGTAAGTAGATGCAGGGAGCTCTGGTGGCCTAGTGGCAAGAAACTGCATTGCAATCCCAGGAGTACATGGTTCAAATCCACCAGATGCTCCGCTGGAGAAGGAGGAACAATGTCCTCCTGTACCAGTCAGATCCGATTTTACACTACACACACACACACACACACACACACACACACACACACACACGAAGTAAGTAGATGCACAGGAAGGCAATGGGTGCGACCAAGATGCACTCTAAATAAAAAATTATTTATAAACAATAGGTAACAGTTGCTGTTAAAAAGATCAGATAAATGTTAAACTCACATGCTTCAAAGGGTTTTCTTTTTTTTAAGGAAAAGTAAAAACAAGAGGAAGCTTCCCTCATGGCAATGGATTGAACCAGTGATTGTAAGGATGGGTTTAAGCATGACACAGACTGTGAAGATAGCACTGGACAGGGTAAAGTTGTTCACAGGGTCGCTAAACATCAAGCGTTGTTGATATGACAGCACCTACCAACCAACCAAAAATCACAGTAGTAAAGGATATGCAATACGCCTTTTCAGCTTCTGTTAACTCACACAAGAGGAAATAGCCCATCCGTTTCTTATGGAGGAGCTGGTAGATTCAGATCATCTGCTTTTGAGTTGGCAGCACAAGTCCTTATTCCTTAAAGGTTTATGTATGAATGTATATGCATTTCATCTATTTCATTTTGTTTAGTAAGACAAACCCTCTTGCCTCCCAACCATTCTTTGTCTTGCAAAGGCTGTTTTTTTGTTTTTGTTTGGGGTTTTTATGAAATTTTTTTAAATTTTATTATTTTTTTTGTGCATGTACGGTCAAATCAGATCTAACTGGTACAAAAGGAGATAGTCCCTCCTTCTCCAGCAGAGCATCTGGTGGATTCGAACAAGGCACCTCTGGGATTGCGGTGCAGCTTCTTGCCACTAGGCCGGCCATCAGAGCTCCCTGCAATGGCTGTATTTTGACGTAGATTGTAAGGCTGTCTCCCAAGGCACTGTAGGTAGACTCAAACCTCCAATTTTGTGGGAGCACAAGTCACCAAAGGGGGGGGGGGGGAGGCGGAGACAAGCAACTCTTTTAAATGGTTTACAGCCTCTGCGAACCTGTTGGAGGGTAGGCTATGAGTCCACTGATGATATGGCAAAGGGTTCTGGGTTGCTTTTTGTAAAATAAATACTCCCCTAGAAAAGTTCCTCATCCTTAATACATAGCTTTGTTGTTTGGCTGCGCTGTTGAGTCACCTACTCCTCATAGCTATTCAGTAAACAACAGATAGGAACTTTCTGGCAGGATTATACATAACACGCTAGGGCCCAGAGTTCATTATAGAACCCAGATGTTGTTGCTAGTTACCACCTAGAAGACTGCAACCCTATGAACAACAGATCTGGACCCTGTCCTGTCCTGTGCCATCCTCATCATTTGACACATTTGAGCCCACTGCGGCAATCACCGTGTCAATGCATCTCATCACGGGTTTTCCTCTTTTTTGCTGACCCTCCACCTTTCCGAGCATGAATTCCCTCTCCAAGGAATAGCCACATGCTCACAGCAAATGAGACAAACCTTTGTCATCTCTGCCTCCACGAAGCACTCTAGCTGCACCTTCACAAAGACGCACCCAGCGGCAATCGGGGGCAGTCAGCACGTTTCTCCGCAGTTCAAAGGCACCGATTCTCCAGGTACAACCGCGCGACATTCACAATGACTTCTTTTCCAGTGCAAGGGCCCTGACCAGCCCCTTACTTGGCGGTCCTTACCTTGCAGCGCCCGCCGGAGCTTTTCCTTTCTCTCGTCAGCCGTTTGCCGGGCTTCCTCGCGGGCCTTGCGGTACAGGTACTCGCGGCGTAGGCGGGCCTCGCGTCGCAGCTGGGGAAAACGACGGGTCATCCTCCGCCCGTACGCCAGACCACCCTCGGGCAGCCCCGGGGAGGCCCGTACTGCCTACCATAGCGGCCTGCTCGCACGTGGGTCGGGATTCGAGCACCTTTGCGTCACGCCGCCGTCGGTCCTTTCCGCGGAAGGCCAGCTGTCGCGGTCCTTCCGGCCTCGAGCAAACTGGAACTGAATCCCAAAGCCTACAAAGCTCGACTGGCACGCGGTGTCGGTTCGCACCCTCGGCCTTTGCTGTAGCCTAACTTTGACACTGTGATAATCTGAGTCCAGAAACCGTAAAGCAAAAGGAATGAAGTTAACAATCTCTCCTCCCTTAATAAAAATTTTTGCTATACATTTTCACCATCTTTCATCCTGACAGCAGCTGCGTGACTGAAAATGCGACTGTTTCTTGAAGCGGCTCAGAATCACCACAGCCCACGCCAACCGGATAGTTCTTGGTCCTGCCGGTGAGAATGAATTGATGCGCGAATTGGGCCTTTGGATGCTCCGTAGCTAAGAGTGTCTGTTCTTCAAGGATTTCGAGCGCTGATTCGCTCCCCAGTTGAAAGTGCCCACCCTCAGGCTGTCGCCTGTGCTGACAGACTTCCCCCTTGTCTCGTGCGCCGATTGGCTCCTTCCTTAAGCATGGGCATTCTCTGAAGGTTTCGTGCCCGGATTGGTTGTTAACCAGCTTGCGGGCAGCAATTGGATTAATTTAACGTGCGCGTCGGGTTCTAGGGTCTATTTGTGTAGCCCATGGCGGGGTTAAGCGTGCGAGAGGAGTTGGACTCACTGCTACTGCAGCTGCTCCGGGACTTTGAAGAACTAGAGGCGAAGCGGGCAGCTTTGAACGCCCGAGTAGAGGAGGTGGGACCTGGGGCTGTGGTCGAGCGAGTGGCCACATGAACTTAAGTAAGACTCACCACTCCACTCTCTCCTCAGGGTTGGTTCTCGCTCTCCAAGGCTCGTTACGCCATGGGTGCCAAGTCTGTGGGTCCTCTGCAGTATGCCTCCCACATGGAGCCCCGCTGTTGTGTCCACACTAGGTGAGGAGACATGGAGATGGAGGGCCGGGCTCAAGCAGAACCGGGATAAGGGGGGAGGCCGGCAAGGGGACCGGCCAAGGCCCAGACTTCCTTTCCTTATCCTTTAGCGAGGCTCAGGATGGACTCCAGAGGCTGTGGATGGTGAAGACGGCCGGTCGGAGACCAGAAGACGTGGGCCCACAAGAGCCAGGTGAGCGCCCGCCTTCGGGTCGGAAGCCTTCCCAAGACCAAGACACAGTGCACTTGACAGCAGTGAACTGGTGCAGTCCTTTTAAGCGCAGGATTGCCAACTGCACGGTCGATGGTTAAAATCCACTGGCTGTCTTTTGGGAGAAAGATGAGGTAGGCTTTTTCTGTAAAGATTTACAGCTTTGGAAACCCTGTTAAGATAGGTCTGCTATGTCCTGTGGGGTGACTGAGTTTCAGTCGACTCCGCAGCGATGGGCTTTTTGCTTATCTGTAGGCAAGAGTAGACAGTTGGGATTATGCTGCAAAAGGGGGAAATCCTGTGTTTGACCTCATAGATAAACAAGAGGGTCATATGAATCCTGTAGGTATCAGGAGGATAGTTGCTTGAGATTCTTATCTAAGTGACATGGGAAATGGTAAGTCTTTGCAGTAAGCTGTTTCTCATGTCATAGTGAAAATACTGTGCTGCTCTTCAGCTACAAAGTAAGTCTTCCTGAAGGAGCTGATTCATTGAAAATGGAAGACATTAAAAACAATCCAGACAAGATGGTACATGTTCTCCAAATTGCAGAGATTATCTTTTGAAAGCTGAGGTAACTAAAGAACATGTGCTGGCAGGCCAGAAAAGGAGGGGAAAGCATGGTAAAAGTCCCCATAGTTTCATTAGACTTCAAACCTAGCTTGTCTGTAAGCTTACTTAGTGGTTTTGAGACTGTTACAGACTGCTAGTTGTTCAACAGAGCTTTCAGTCAAGAGCCAATTTCCACCGTTTTCCTTATCCTGACAAACTCAATTTCTATCTTAATTACAAATTTTAAAGGGCCACGATAGACAATCCTACTGAGTGAAATTTGTGGAGGAAGATGTGAACTAAGACTTGGTATATACTTAGTTTAGCTGCAAAATTATTTATGTTCCAACTTCACTAAATATTAGCAGTTTTGTTTACTGTCCTCTTGCTGACCTAGGTGCCTTTCTTTGATTGGCTGTACATTCTTACTAAAACAAAGCACTTCTCTATCTAGGTTAGAACTTTGGCTTGCCTTGTTTTCCAGGTAGTAAACTTGAAAAAAAGGCTGAATTATTTCTTTGTTGATACTGTGTGCCATGGAGTCAGAATCAACTCATAGCTGCCCTCCAGTAGGTTTTCAGAGGCAGTTAATTCCACAGGAGGACATTGCCCATCTTTCTCTCATAAAGAAGCTGGTGGATTTGAACTGTTGGCCTTTGAATTGGCAACATAACTCTTTACCACTAAGTCACTAGAGTTCTCAGAATGATTTTTTTAGAAAAGCAAAACTGAAAGTCTTGGCTTAATTAAAAATGGACTTTTTTATTTAGGGCTGATGTGACCCAAGTCAAATAAGGCAGTACTTTGATTATTCTAAAGTACACTAATTCATATACAAAGCAGGTAAAATTGTTGGAATTTCTCAACCACTGCTTTTTTGTGCAATCACAGGCTCAGAAAGTTCAATACTGTCAGCACAAAATGCAGGGCTGGGGACCTCCATCCACATACCTTTCTTTCCTCCAGCTCTGCGAAGACGAAAGGGCCTTTCTAAGACTCCACAGCCAGAGCCCTCAGCAGGTGCTCAGGATCCCCTGAACTGGTTTGGAATTCTGGTTCCTCAGAGTCTGCGACAGGCACAAACCAGCTTCCAGGAGGGTAAGTGGACTTTTCAGGTCCTGTGGTAAATCCTAACTCTTTTCATCCATAAGGAACACTTGAGATACTAGTCCTGGAGCTATTCTACAAAGAGCTTTGCAGGTTTTCTTCATTGCAAATTTTGGTTGGGCATTTACTGGTTAGCGTTTTATTTTAAACAAAGGTATGTACTAGCTTCTGACAGTGTTCTAGGCTAGCAGCTGATAATACAGGAGAGAGCCTAACAGACAAAATCTCTTAGAGTGTTTTTTATAAGAAGGGAAGAAAGGCCCTGTGCAGATGAAAAAAAAGTGGGCTTTTACTGTAAGACTACACCCCAAACCTAATCCACTGCTGTGAAGAATACCTAGCGGAGTACATGTGTTAGCCTGCTAACCTACCTATTTTAGGTGCAAAATTATTTATGTTCCAACGTCACTTAATATTAGCAGTTTTATTTTTGCTGTTGCAGAGTTTGACTCACAGTGACTCTCCATTGGGTTTTCAAGGCTGTAAATGTTGATGGGAGGAGACTGCCCCTCTTCCTCTTACGGCACTGCTGATAGCGTCAGACCAAAGTCTTTTGGGTTAGCAACCCAACACACCATAAGGGCTCCACTAGTAATACAGTACTGAAACTCAGTGCTGTTGAGTCATTGCTGAAATAGAGTGGCCCTCCATCATGTTTTCTTAGAGTGTAAATTGCAATGAGAAAAGACCTTTCTATTCCTCAGCACCATTGGTGGATTTGACCTACCAGAGATGGAAAGCTTTGATTTAACAACACAACTTGCTATGGATTTTGCCACAAGAACTCTTTGGCATCATCTTAGAACTGACTCATAGCTGACCCTCCAGGTCTGAAAGGCAGTAAATGGCACAAGAAGTAATTTCCCATTTTTCTCCCTGATAGCAGTTGATAGATTCAGTCCACTTACTTTTGGGTTGGAAGTGCAACTCTTTACCCACTAGGCCACCACAAGTTCCCTAAATGTACTCCAACATATTATTTGATGTTAATAGGTTGCAGTATAATGAATAGGATTGGACCAGAGTTTTTGTGGTATTGTTAGGTGGTGTTAAGTACAACTCATAGCAACTATATGAACAGATCTGAGCCTATCCTTTGACATCCTTATCAACCCTGACATTCTTGAGCCTATTGCTTGAGTCATGTGTGTCAGCCTGTTTCGTTTAAAAGTCTATTTCTCCATCTTTCTGTATGTGATGTCGCAAGAATTAGCTTTTTCTAACAACATGCCCAAGGTATGTGAGATGAAGCTTCACCATCCTTGCACCTCTCTGGCTGCATGTTCTCTAAGACACATCTGTTCTTTTGGCCATCCATGAATATCAGGAGAGGGGATTTATTTCAACAAATACCTTGTGCTTGTAGAGGCTCGCAAGTCCCAGGTCTTCTAAATAGTAGGAGAGAAATCTACAGCTCCCCATATACCTGAATTTAAAAACTGTTTCAAGAAGAAATTTGAGCCCTTGAACATTAATGAACGAAGACCACGTGAGCTTTGGGAGAATATCATTCATAAAGAATGCAAAAGGTTGTTACAAAGGAAGTTCTTGTTTTGTTGTTATGGTTGTTGTTATTGTTAGGTGCCCTTGAGTTGAGTACAAGTCCTAGCAACCCTATGAACAAAAGATCTGAACCCTGTTCTATCCTGCCATTTCTCACTTCCTGACACACTAAAGCCTACTGTGGCAGCCACCATGTTAGTCCTCCTTTGCTGACCTTCCACCCTTCCAAACATCATGTCCCTCTCCAAGCAGTAGCTCCTCCTAGCATCAGGCCAAAAGTATGTGAGGAGCATTGCTTCCAAAGAGCATTCTGGCTGCGCCTTCTTCAAGACATACTTGTTTGTTCTTTTGGAAGCCTGTGGGATCTTCAGTGCTCTTCTCCATCACCACAGCTCAAAGGCATCAATTTTTCTTCTGTCATCCCAAGTCATCCCACTCTCAGATACATAGCAAGTGATTGGAAAGACCATGCCCTGAATCAGAGTCACTTTTGTCCTCAAACTGACATCACTACTCTTCAATAATTTGGAGAGGTCCCTAACTGCACACTTGCACAGTGCAATGTGTCTCCTTATTTCCTGACTGCTGGTACCAGCTCATGCTCATCTGCCACGATGAGAGTGCCTGGAACCTGGAATACCATTTCAGCAGCTGGTATGACATCCACCTGAGCCCAGTGGGGCACGAGGAGGCCAAATGCAGTGGACAGACCCTGCAAGATGCTGGCTGTGAGTTTGACATCTGCTTCACCTCAGTGCAGAAGAGAATGATCTGGAAGCTCTGGACAGAACTGGACACCATTGACCAGCTGTGGCTGTCACTAGTGAGGAATTGGCACCTCAGAGAGCAGCATTGTGGGAGTCTGACTGGCCTCAGTAAAACAAAAACTGCTGCCAGGCATGGTTGAGGCCCAGGTAAAGATCTGGAGGCTCTCATATGACATACCGCCACCACCACCGATGGAGCCTGACCAGCCCTTCTACAGCAACATCAGTAAAGATCACACGTACACAGACCTGACTTAAGATCAGCTGCCCTCCTGTGAGTCTAAAGGACACTGTTGTCAGAGCCCTGCTCTTTTGGAATGAAGAAATATTTCCTCAGATCAAGGAGGGGAAACGAGTACTGATTGCAGCCCATAGCCTTCGGGGCATTGTCAAACATCTGGAGGGTCCTTCCGAGGAGGCTATCATGGAGCTGAACCTGCCCACTGGAATTCCTGTTTCTATGAATTGGACAAGAACTTGAAGCCCATCAAGCCCATGCAGCTCCTGGGAGATGAAGAAATGGTTCACAAAGCCATGGAAGCTGTGGCTGCTCAGGGCAAGGCCAAGAAGTGAAGCCAAGCACGCAGACTGCTGTCCTAAGTCACACCTTCCCTGCCTGTCCTGTTCCCCTGCACGTATTACACTGACCACATCTGTATACATCTTTAGTTGTAGCTGGGAGTGGGGGGGAAGGAACACACCCACTCCCATTTTATCCATTTTGTCTCCTGCACATTCTCCTAGTCTGGTCAGAATGGCACCTCTGGGCCATGGTCCTCAGTCCAGGATGTAGGGAAAACTCATCCACAAGAGGTAGTGACTCCAGAGTTTTTGCTAGTAGTTTATTTATTAAGGACCTATCTGAGTAGGAGATAGGAGCTATGCCAGGTATGATACAAAGGTAAGCAAGATAGCCTAGTCCTATTGCCAGGAGCCAGTGTCCTGTTCTGTAGTAGGGGCACGCTAGCCATTCCAGTGGAAGATGACTGTAATCCACTTGCTGATTAAACCGTCTTTCCTCCCTTTCAACCCCAGAGGAGTTGGCTCCAGGAGGTTGGGATCAAGCCTGAATGTTTATGTGTTGCATTTTCTTTTACAAAAGAAAAAAAATTACATAAAAGACAAAACCCCTTTTAGGGTTCCTGGTGGCAGTTTGGATACCACGCAAGAAAATAAGCCATTCCTCGCCCCATGGGGGAAGGGCTCCGTGACCTCTTAGGGCTTGGAGTTCATCCTGCTGTGTGTTATAGAATCCTTCCATTGCCTTACTGTTTGTGAGATGCCTGTAGACCATGTCTAGATGTGTCTCCTCTGTGTTTTCTGAATCATGTTCCCGTTGCTGGGCCCTGACACTGGGGCCCAGAACCCAATTTCAACATAACTATACTAAAATATTTTTTCCAGATCATTATAATAAAAGAGTGCTGTGCAATTAAAAATAAATAAAAGAAAAATATTTTGCCTATTGATATAATGGTTAGAATCTTGTATTTTCTTGACATTGAGATATAATATATATTGAAGGGTACGTTCCTTGATCTTCTGCAGCAAGTGCTTCAAGGTGGTGACACAAACAAGGTTGTGTGTGCATAATGTGAGTTACTGATAAGTCCACCTTTGATCCTGATGCCACATTCCTCTTCATAGAGTCCAGCTTCTCAGATAATTTGCTCAGCATACAGACAGGAGGAAGAAAAGACCAAGACAGATATCAGGAAAGACACAATTGTTGACCGAGGGTAAAGACTAAAAAAACGAGACAGAACAACAAGAATGTATAAGTAAATAGGTAAAGTAGGTGAGCCGTTTGAAACAACTGAAGCACCAAACCCAGCTTTCCTGTGCCTTTCTTGAAAATTGCCAGGGAGCAAATCACAAAGAGAATGCTATGCAAATGAAGCTAAGCTTTTTCTATTGAAAATCTTATGCTTGACTCAGAAGGGAAGGGTGAGCAAACAATGCAAGAATTGTGTAACTGCTTAAGGTCTCCCTTAGCACTTATCCCTTGTGAACACCTAAGGTCTGCCTTGATGCTTCAGGGTAAATTCCAGCTTGTATCCATGACTCCCTCATATCCTGATACAGCATTTGGTTTATTATAAATATTTAGTATGACTTCCTACATTTTCCCCTTTTTGTTTATATCATAATTATGTCATCTAGAGGAGCACGATTTCTTATCTTTGATTCATTCTTGTTTGATTTTGTTCTTTCCATCATTTATGCACAAGGAAAAAAAAATATAACAAACAAAATAAGCTCACAAAAATGCTTCCAAACATCTCCATATGATCAGAAGGATTCAGGTTGGATATGCCTTCACTATCCCTTGTGGAATAGCTATGTTGTTAAAATAATCCAATTGCTTATCAAAAGCAGAATGAATCTGAGCATGTAATTTCAGTATATCGTCTTTGAAATTACCAGGATTCATTCCTTTAAGTATGATTCCACTTTACTGGAGTAATGCAAAACTGTGCAGTATTCTAATCACATTTTAATTTTACTTGTTTTTGAAAAGCCCATAACTTTTCAGGATCTTAATGCCATGTTTTTACATCAACTGAGGTTTAAATATTTGATGCAAATCCAAGCCAGCTGTAGTAGCAGTGGCAGTAATGGCGATACTTCCCAAAATTGCTAATTCAAATGACTTTTTTATAATTTTTAAGTAATTGTTACCAAGTATTACAAAATAGTATTTTCAAAGGATGATTGCCATTTTCTCTTTCCAATGCATATGGCGAAAATAATATGTATAATTAGAAAGTCATTCCTTCATTAGATTTAAGGGGTCCCCTTTTATCCTGGGGATTTGGAAGCCACTGTCATTATTATAAATAGGTTTGTTGTTCTTGTTGTTGTTGTTAAGTGCTGTCGAGTTGACTCATAGTGACCCTATGAATGAAAGTTGTCAACACTTGAGTGACTTTCATCCTTTCTCTAGGTTCATAGAGTTTCTAAAGACAAGCTATTACAGAAGTGGATGCCACTCCTGCTTCCAAGCTTGTTTTAAATGGGGAGCACCACAAAACACTGTCTGCCATGGGTAACTATTAACACATTTAACACATCAGTGTCACAGTGTTCAGCTTCACAGCAAGCACAAGTTACCTCTGTACAGCAAGTGGACACACCAGGGCTATACCACCTAGAAGAATGTTTGAACTTAATAATGAAAAACAGGCCTGAGGGCCGCAGATAAGAAGTCACCCACCTTTGGCTTGGTAGCATCACTTTCCACTAGGCCAACTGATCTCTCTTTATGTTGATGTTGTTATTGTTAAGTTCTGTCAAGTCGTAAAACCAATGAACTATTTTTACCAAGGGAGTATTAGGAATATATGCCTAATAGCTGGTATTATTATCTGCCATTCCTACCTGACCCAAAACAGCAAGCATAGCTAAAAACAAATGTTCAACAGATACTGCTTTCCCTGTCTTATGTAATGTTTATTCTTTCTATTATTACTTATTTTATCTGGCCTCATGTAGGTATCTTAGCTTTTTTATTCTCTGGTAATGGTTCCTCTGTTTGATGCTGTTTCAGTGTCATCATACTCATCCATTCCACAACTCTGATCTCATTACAGTGTGGCCTCTTGACTGATCTCGAGGTTTCACGTTTCTGGACAGCAACAGTAGAGTTTTTGAGCCTGTAGAGATGTAACGAAATCCTTTACCTCACCTAATAACAAATCCCTTTTTCCATTCATTAGTTAGAGGTTCAATATTGATTATGCAAAGGCATTTGACTGTGTGGATCATAACAAACTGTGGCTGACTCTGAGAAGAATGGGAATCCCAGAACATTTAATTGTGCTAATACGAAACCTATACTTGGACCAAGAGGCAGTAGTCAGAACACAGCAGGGTAACACTGCATGGTTCAAAATTGGGAAGGGTGTACGCCAGGGATGCATCCTGTCTCCATACCTTTTCAACATGTATGCAGAGCAGATTAGCCGAGAGGCTGGGCTGTACGAGGAGAATTGTGGCATCAGGATTGGTGGAAGATCTATTAACAGTCTGCGTTATGCAGATGACACAACCCTGCTTGCTGAAACTGAGGAGGACCTCATGCACTTGCTGCGAAGGGTCAAGGACTGCAGCCTTCAGTATGGACTAAGGCTCAATGTCAAGAAGACAAAGATTCTCACCACTGGACCAATTGGCAGCATCAGGATGGATGACAAAGAGATTGAGAGTGTTCACAGCTTCAGTTTGCTCGGCTCCACAGTCAACACTCTTGGCACCAGCAGTCAGGAAATCAAAAAGCGTATTGTGATGGGAAAGTCTGCTGTTAGGGACCTCTCTAAGGTACTGAGGAGCAATGGTGTCTCTCTGGAGACTAAGGTGCGTTTGATACAGGCCATGGTCTTTGCAATCGCTTGTTATGTATCAGAGAGTTGGACAGTGACTAGGGAGGACAGAAGGAGAGTGGATGCTTTTGAGCTGTGGTGCTTGAGAAGGGTACTGAATGTACCATGGACTGCCAGGAAAACAAACAGATTCATCTTGGAGAGGATTAAACCAAGCTACTCCTTGGAGGCAAGGATTCTGGGGCTTCGTCTGACATACTTTGGACATGTTGTGAGGAGGGACGGGTCCTTGGAGAGGGACATCAAGCTTGGGAGGGTGGAGGGACAGCGCAGGAGGGGAAGACCCTCTATGAGATGGATTGATTCAGTGACTGGGGTAATCCGGATGGGTGTGTCAGAGGTGGTGCGGTTGGCGCAGGATAGAGCAGGGTTTAGAGCTGTTGTGCATAGGGTCGCTATGAGTCAGAAACGACTCGAAGGCACATAACAACAACAACAGTTAGAGGTTGCCTGTAGTATATAGGATGATTCTTTAGATGGTTGTAATTAATACCCAATGTCTTTGAGCTGGAGTCTCTCCCTTTCATTAGCATTTAAAAAATTTGAAGTAATTAAGGCTTTTTATAAAATAGTTGGAGGTGATAGTTGTCCTATCCCATCTCTCCTTTTGTTTTTTCAACATAGTTTGTAAAGTCAAATTAGCCCTTTCTATTAGAGCTTATCTTTGGGGGTTATATGGGATACTAGTAATATGATCCATTTTGTTGAGGAATTCTTGTTTTCTTAGAATTACAAGTAGCATTATCAGCTTTAATACTTGATGAAAGACCCATCTCATTAAAAGTTTCAATTAAATGTTGAATTACATACTCTGATTTTTCTCCTGACAAAGCAGTGGTCCATTGAAAGCCTGAAAAAGTTATCAATAGTATGGTGAACATATTGGAATTTCCCAAATGATGGAATATGAGTAACATCCATTTGCCATAATACATTTAGTCTGTCACCTCGAGGATTGACTCCTTTTTCATAAGGTGGCACATTAATGGGACTACATTGAGGACATCTTTGTATAATTTCTCAAGCTTGTTGCCATGTAATTCCAAAACTTTTTTTATCATTCCATTGACATTTAAATGAGTATGGAGATAAAAATCTTAACTTTTAACATATCCTACTAATAATTGAGTAGGATATGTTAAATAATTAACAATTAATTAATAATTAAATAATTAATTAATAATAATTAAATAATGTCATTTAATTGTGACATTGGTCCTGGAAGGCCAGAATGAGCTTGAATATGAGTGAGATTCTTGTTGATGAATTAAAACTTGTAACATAGGCGAGCTCTGGTGGCCTAGGGGCAAGGAGCTGCACTGCAATCCCAAAGGTGAGCAGTTTGAATCCACCAGGTGCTTTGCTGGAGAAGGATGGGCAATCTCTTCCTGTACCAGTCAGATCTGATTTGATGGTACACACACAAAAAAATTTAAAAAGAAACTAAAACAAACTTAAACTAATATTAGTATTTTGAGGAGGAGTATAGCTCAATGTCAAGAAAACAAAGATTCTCTTCACTGGACCAATTGGCAGCATCAGGATGGATGGTGACCAGAGATTGAGATTGTACACAGCTTTAGTTTGCTTGGCTCCAAAGTCAGCACTCTTGGCACCAGTAGCCAGGAAATTAAAAGGCGCATTGTCATGGGAAAGTCTGCTGTTAGGGACCTCTCCAAAGTACTGAAGAGCAATGGTGTCTCTCTGGAGACTAAGGTGCGTTTGATCGAGGCTATGGTCTTTGCAATCACTTGTTATGCATCAGAGAGTTGGACAATGACCAAGGAGGATAGAAGGAGGATTGATGCCTTTGAGCTATGGTGCTGGAGAAGAGTATTGAGAATACCATGGACTGCTAGGAAAACAAACAGATTTGTCCTGGAAAGGGTTAAACTGGGTGGCTCCTTAGAGGCAAAGATTCTGAGGCTCTGTCTAATATACTTTGGACATGTTGTGAGGAGAGACCGGTCCTTGGAGAAGGACATCATGCTTGGGAGGATGGAGGGACAGCGCAGGAGGGGAAGGCCCTCTGTGAGGTGGATTGATTCAGTGACTGGGATAATTGGGATGGGAGTGTCAGAGATAGTGCGATTGGCACAGGACAGAGCAGAGTTTAGGGCTGTTGTACATAGGGTCGCTATGAGTCACAAGCGACTTGATGGCACATAACAACATATTTCTTACAGTAAACTCAGCATATTGTGAATCAGTCATTATATTCAAAGGAGAGTTTTTATCTTGTAATATAATAACAGCATATAATTCACCCGATTGAACAGAAGTCAAGTTTTAACTAATCTTCACCATTAGTATAACATGCATAACGCATCTTATTTACATCTGTATAATATGTATCTGTTTGAAAAAGTGAAGTTTTTACTTTAGCTGATAGTATCGAATTACTCTCTATACGTGATTTTGTTACAAACAGTGGAGAGTTCCAAGGACTACTGGTTTAATATGACCTACTAAATTATTGTTCTTGGATTAATTGTTCCAAAATCTCTAATTTCTCTTTAGTTAGGGACCACTGCTCCACCCAAACATTTTTTTTTGTTAGCCAAGTTAAGGGGAGAGCATCATGAGGAGCAGTGGCCCTCATTATAAATTTGGGCATCCTAATTCTTTCCATGATAAATTAGATTTAGGCTCTTGAACACTAGCAATTCTTTGTTTCTTTTTTTCTAACCCTTTTCCTGGAATATAATTCATTTTTTTTTCTCGAGTTGAAATAGTGGGAATTTGTAATGTTGCTCCCCACTGAGATAATAAATCTCTGCCCCATAGAATAATTACAATATGAGCTACAAAGGTTGCATTTACCCTTTGACCTTCTGGTCCTTTGCATTCTAAAACCTATTCACTCTATTTAACTCCAGTCATAGTATCAATTCCAGTAAAAGTAACAGACACATCTTTTAATGTTAATTCTGGGGTCCATGATGGGTAGCTACAATTGAAACATCAGCCCCAGTATTAGCCAAGCTTTGTAATTTATGCCCTTCAAGTGTAACAATCATTTGTGGTCTCTCATCATTAGTAATGGTATTCCAGTATATATTTGATCCTGTACTGCCAAAACCTCCTTGTCTTCTTATAGGTGCAGCCTTTTGCTAATATATTACACTAACAATAACTGAGCGATTCTTTGACCTTTAAGTAAATTTTGAGGCTGTTTAGTAGATACCATTATACTTATTTCTCCTCCATAATCAGAATCAATAATTCCCAGATGAACAAAGATACCCTTACTAGTTAAACTACTTTTTAAAAAAATTAACACTATTTTCTGGAATTGGTCTAAAAAATATTAGTTGCTATCTTATAAACTCCCAATTCTGGTATACGAGTAATATTATCAGGAAGAGCTATATCTAATGCGGCACTTCTGGAGGTGGCAAAAAATAAGTCTGAATCATGCTGTCGCTGCTCACAACAGGATTGTCTTTGCTCACAAGATACTGCTGGCAGCTCACATTGCTTCCTGCAAGGCCTCCTCTGAAGTTTCCTGACCAATCTTATTACGTTATTGGTCAAATACAGATCTGCATTCATTAGGCCAGTGTTAGCCTTTTCCACATTTTCTAAACAGCCCTGAAGGCTTTTTGGATTTTTTTTCTTTACATCTCTACTTTCCTCTTTAAGACAGTCTCTTTTCAAATGTCCTAATTTTCCACAATTGTAACATTTGATTTAAGACAAATTTAAAGTTCTTTTTCAAGCGGCTGCTAATACATTGGCTTGATAAGAACTAGTTCCAGTGTCCATACAAGCACATATATTCATCTCAGGGAGTGTCCTGAACTTTCAGTGATCTAATAGCCTTTTGACATTCTGAATTAGCGTTTTCATATGCTTAGTTTTTAACAACAGCTCACAGACCTCAGGTAGAAATACTGCTCTAATAAACATGTTGCCGCAAATGATGGCAGTAGCCATCATGCACATTTTAATTAATTAAAGAAGGAATATCATTTGTATGAATTGTACTAATGTGTTTATTTGTTAATCATTCAGTAATACATCAAAAAAATGTGTTTCTGAGCACGGTCATCAATTTAATATTGTGCGGCAACGTGTTAATAGCATCCTTTAGATAGAAAAATCAGTATGTTTTTCATTTTCAGATTGTGTTTTTCTGATAAACGACTGATATCTCTTTCCTAAAATTTCTACTTTATCTCATGTTTGCATGCAGCAAAGACCTACACAAGCACAGCATGATCATATTGCGAATGAGCTTGCACTCCAAGCCATTGACCGTTCCCCTATAATTGATCAGTAACATTAAGAGGAGGATTTCTAGATAAGTGAACTCTACATATTTGTAGCTTCATCAGTCCACCACCAAGTTCTAAACTGTAAATATGCCCTAGATTCCAAAACCGTCCTGGCCATAGACTCCCAATCATAAGGAATTAATCACAGCCATGCTTATTGCAGCTTTGTTCACAGTAGCAGAGTTAGAAACAACCCAAGTGTCCATCAACAAATGAATGCATTGAGAAGCTGTAGTATATTCACACAATGGAATACTACGCTGCTTTGAAAAACAAGGAACTCATGAAATACTATACAAAATGGGTGACCCTGAAGGACATTATGCTGAGTGAAATATCTCAGTCACAAAAGGACAAATACTGCATAGTGCCACATTTGGAAAATGGGACTGACATTGGGGTTGGGGGTAGACTGAGAAAGATGGGATAAATTATGTATACTGCATTGAAACAGATGAGGAAGAGAACTGTTTAAAAGGTATATGTTGTTGTTGTTGTTGTTGTTGTTGTTGTTGTTGTTGTTGTTATGTGCCGTCGAGTCATTTGCGACTCATAGCGACCCTAAGCACAACAGCCCTAAACCCTGCTCTGTCCTGCGCCAACAGCACTGCCTCTGACACACCCATCCCGATTACCCCAGTCACAGAATCAATCCATCTCATAGAGGGTCTTCCCCTCCTGCGCTGTCCCTCCACCCTCCCAAGCTTGATGTCCCTCTCCAAGGACCC
>NW_006400225.1:367859-382822 GCF_000299155.1 Elephantulus edwardii | reverse complement strand
TTCTGAAATTCAGGTGGTATGAAATCAAAGTCATATTTTGGCTCCTGTGGATTTGGTTTAATTTTCCTCAGCTTCAGCTTGAACTTGCATATGAGTAATTAGTGGTCTGTTCCACAGTCGCCCCCGGCCTAGTTTTCACAGGTGATATTGAGCTTCTCCAGCGGTTCCTTCCACAGATGTAGTCGATCTGATTCCTATGCATACCATCAGTGATTAGGTATTATTGTCATGACAGGAGTCCAGAATGAAGTGGAGTGGATTTGGGGAGGGATTGTATAACAGTGAAAGAATTTTTTTTCTTTTACTTTTCAAAGAGAAGAGCAAACGGGGTGGGGGTGGACAGGGAGAAAAGTGCAACAATGAATAAATGAAAATCCAAAGTCTGTAAACGTCCATTAAAATTAATAATAATGAAAAATTAAGGAATTAATCTAAATTCTATAGCTAATTCTTTTAATGTGCCCATTATGTAGGTAGAATGCATACCATAAGCAACTCTAGCTTGCTTTAATTCTTTTATTAGTCTTAAAGGAATGACTGATGTTGATACAATTGATGCCTTTGGAGATAATCTTGATCAGGAGGCATATCCTGAATTGTTACTAGAAATACAGAAGCTTCTTGCTTTACCTGTTGCAAGGCCCGAGTTATAGCTTTTAAAAGCTTCTTAAAAGTAGTTACTCCCAACAGAGCATGATTCATATAATTAAATAACATAGAATGTGGAACAGTTGCTGATGCTGAAGCTGTATTTTTACTTTAGCAGTATATTTAATTATGAGAACCCAGTTTGTCTGCTGGAAAGTTCTAAAACTTGTGTACTTAATTTCTCCTAAGGACTGTCATCTTTGATTATATTGCTTAATTCTTCTGGAGTTGGATGTAGAGGAAATTCATCCTCCTTTGTATCAGATTCACTATCATCTTCCTTTGAAGAGGATTTCTCTTGTAACTTTTCAGACATCTCCTCTTCAGACTAATAATTTTAAAGCTAAGGAGATAAAATCACATAGTGACCAAACCAAAACAGGAATCGCGTCTCCCTTTTGATGAGCTCTTTCTAAAGGTAATAAAGGTGGTTTCTTACCTTTAGCTTTAACCTCCTTTAATGTAATATCACTTAATTCAGATTCGTGCAAAGATTCAGCCATCTTTCTTTGCAATTTTTTTGGATTATGAGTACAATCCTGCACAGACTTTTTTACTATTCTTTTCAAAGCCCTTACTGGCCAAAAATTAGTAAAAGTCTGTTCTTTTTGTTTGATGTGCTTTTTGTAAAGCTTGTGCAACATTTTGCCAAGTTTTTAAATTTAACTGCACTTTAATTACTGATTTAAACTGATTTCTGCTCATACTGAAACAACTGCAAAAATGACCTCTTAATTTTACCCCTGAGCTCTTAAGAAATTCTTTAAGTAATGTAATATATTGATCTTCAGAGGATTGGTGGTTCCCTGGGGCTCGTTTATCAGTTCTACCTCTGAGTTTTTAATCTGTGTGGGGAAAGTCCTCAGGCAATTTTTTCTACTTTCCCCTACTTCTACCCTTAACTTCCTAGCAAGTCAAAGTTTGAGAATTATTTCATGACCTGCCTTTAATTTTCCCTAAAGTTTCACTTACCCTGAGCAAATTCCCTTTCGGTTTCCTAGTGTCTGTATGAGAGAGAGAGAGAGACCACCACTTACTTCATCCCTGGTCAGGCACCAGAATGTTGTCCACTGAGGGTAAAGAATTTAAAAAAAAATGAGAACACCAAGAATGTATAAGTAAGCAGGTAAAGCAGGGGACAAGCAGTTCAAACAACTGAAGCACATCGCTGAACCCAGCTTTCCTGTGCCTTTCTTGAAAATTGCCACGGAGCAAATCACAAAGAAAATGCTATGCAAATGAAGCTAAGCTCTTTCTGTTGAAAACCTTATACTTGATTCAGGAGGTAGGGGTTAGCAAATACAGTGCAAGAATTGTGTAACTGCTTAAGGTCTGCCTTAGTGCTTACCCCTTGTGAACACCTAAGGTCTGCCTTAGGTGCTTCAAGGTGAATTCCAGCTTGTATCCATGCCTCCCTCATGTACTAATAAAGCATTTGGTTTATTATAAATACTTAGTATGAAATTTGGCTTACCACACTGAATATTGCACTAGAACACTGAGAAGCCATAGCAAAGGGAAGAAATCAGTTAACCGAACAGAAGATTTAAAAGGGCAGCTCAGAAAAACAAAGTGTTGTAACAAAATGTCATAGAGCTAGAGTCAGAAAATCAAGAGACAAATAGCTCAGCGTTTCTCAAGCTGGAGGAACTGAAGAACAAACTAAAACCTCAAGTTACAATACTTAAGATGCTGTGGGTAGAATATTGAATGGTCTAGGAAACATCAAAAGAAGATGGGAGGAGTACACATAGTCATCGTATCAAGAAGAATTTGCTAACAGAAAAATTTCATGGAACAACATAGGACCAAGAGGCAATGGTGATGAAGGAGGAAGGTTAAGCTGCTCTGAAGAATTTGGCAAAATTAAGGCCCCAGGACTTAATGGAATACCCATTGATGTATTTAACAAACAGATGCTGCCCTGGGCATGCTCAAATTGTGCCAAGAAATCTGGAAACCTTACTGTCAAATTGACTGGAAGAGATCCATATTTACTCCCATTTCCAAAAAAGGTGATCCATCAGAGTGTGGAAATTATCAAACAGTATCACTAAGATCACATGCAAGTAAAATCTTGCTGAAGATTTTCCCAAAACCTTTATACATTGACACAGAGCTGCCATAAATACGAGCTGGGTTTAGAAGAGGCCATGGCACTAGGGACATAATTGCCAGTTGTCAGATGGCTCTTGGCTGAAAGTAGAGAGTACTGTGTTTCATTGTCTCTGCAAAGGCGTTTGAATATGGAGATCACAACAAATTGTGGCTAACTCTGAGTAGAATGGGAATCCGAAAACATCTCATTGTACTCACGTGAAACCTATACTTAGACCAGGAAGCAGTCATCTAAACAGAGAAAGGAAATACTCTGTGGTTCAAAAATTGAGAAAGTAGCACATCAGGGATGGTCCTTTCTCTATCTTTTCAAACTATACAGAACAGATCATCTGGGAAGCTGGAGTTTATGAGGAAGAATGTGGCATCAGTATTGGAGAAAGATTCATCAACAACCTGCATTACAACGATAACACATTTTTCTTGCTGAAACTGAGGAGGACCTGAAACGCTTCCTGCAGAAGGTCAATGACTGCAGTCTTCACTATGGATTGCATCTCAGCATCAGAAAAAAAAACAGAGATTCTCACCACTGGGCCAGTTGGCATCATCATGACAGATGAGAAAAGAGATTGAGATTGTTAACAGTTTCATCTTGCTTGGTTCCACATTCAACACTCTTGGCACCAGCAGTCAGAAAAACAACAAGTTACTTTGGGAAGTTTGCTTTCAGGGACCCCTCCATAGTGCTGAAGAACGATGATGTCTGTCTGGAGACTAAAGTGTGCCTGATCCAGGCCATCGTCTTCTCAATTACTTGTTATGCTTCAGGAGCTGGACAGTAATATAATCATTGCCTTTGAGTTGTGGTGAAGAGTATTGACCATACCATAGAGTGTCAAGAGTATAAACAGATCTGTCCTGGAGAGGGTTGATCCTTGCCTTGGAGGCAAGGATTTTGAAGCTCTGTCTCCTATACTTTAAGCATGATACCAGGAGGGACCAGTCCTTAGAGAAGGACTTAATGCTTGGAAGAGTGGAGGGACAGCATAGGAGAGGAAGACTTTGGATAAATGAATTGACACAGTGACTACACTAAGGGGGGCCGTGTGTGTTGGGAACAGTGTTTAAGACTATTGGTCAAGACATAATAGCGTTCAGAGCTGTTTTCCATAAGGCTGCTATGAGTCACAGTTGACTTGACAGCATTTAACAGCAGCAACACACCTAATGAGTCCCACGTTGTAGGGGAGAGTCATAGCTTCAAACATTGGCGGCCCACAAGGCAGAGGGCTGTAACAGATACCAGTGCTCAGCAGATGTGAGATGAATGTGGATACAGGAAGAAGCAGAGGATCATGCACATATATTGAAAGTAGAACCCAGAGTTTGATGACACATTGCATGTGGATATAAGAGAAGTGGTTGAGAAGAGCCTATAGTGGGAGCTTTACCTGTGGTGGGAAAACTATAGGAAGCAAGTGAGGTGGAGTTGAGCCTGGATGTCATACTGTTTGTTGTCTACCAGACATCCAAATGGAGACAGTGAATGAGCAGTTGAATATATCCATCTGGAATTTGAACACACTATGATGACATTCTCTTATCTCCTTCCAGGCCTGCAGCTCTCTGCAGACATGGCCAGCCTCCAGATCCGCATCAGCTGGAATCAAAGACAGTTCCAGGAACTCCAAGAGAAACTCAAACAACTTGAACCTGGTCCTGCCTGATTTGCATCCAGATTTAGCCACGTGCACAGCTATTCTCAGACATGGTTACCTTACATCAGGCCTTTTTCCTTTATAGATTCCACTTAAGCTCCAAATATTCCCTGATCTTTGATGTTTTCAACTTTTTTAAATGTGAAAGTTAAAAGCACTGCTTTAAAACCACTTCTTGTCCCATATCTCATATGATATACTCAGTAGGGCAAGTGCAGGGCTCTTCATCTGTATGAAGAGAAGCAGCTTCCTGGATAAATCAGCTGCTGACAGAATAAATGTTTTGAGTTCAGTAGTTTATTAAAATTTATGTAAAGACAAAGTCATGTAAAATTAACAAAGTAAGACAATGTAATAGTAATAAACAAAAATACCTGAGTAGATGGGCAACCCTTGGCTTTAAGCTTTGAAGTAAAAAAGCTCTAACTTGGGTTTGGGGTGGGGGGGTTTATTAATGTTAATGAAAATTTACAGAGACTTTGGATTTCCATTCATTCATTCTTGCACTTTTCTCACTGCCCACCCTTCCCCCGCTCCAGTACACTTTTCTCTTTGAAAAGTAAAAGTTCCCTCATTGTTGTACAGTTCCTCCCCCCAGGGTTTTTACTCCATATACAAAAACCAACTCAAGGTGGATCATGGACCTAGGACTAAAACCAAAGACTATAAACGTCATTAAAGAAAAGCTTGGAAGAACTTTAGTAGTCCTAATCCACAACATAAACAGTCTTCCAAGAATCCTGAAAAATCTACAACCAGGAGAAGATAAAATAGATGAATGGGACCTTCTAAGAATCAAATCCCTATGCACATCCCAAAACTTATACAACAGGGTAAAAAGGGAAGCTACAGACTGGGAAAAAATGTGTGGTAATGACATGTCAGAAAAGGGACTTATATCTAGAAATTGTAAAATACTTGAGTACCACAACAATATAAAGGTTTTTAAAGGAACTCTATGAAGAAACTTTTTTAATATCTTGTTCATCAGAAATGAGATGTAGTATCCTTTTATAGGTTACCTGTTTTAAAACCTTCATATTTCTTTTTAGGTATTTCCTAGAAGCGTTGGGGAAAATTAGTTCTTTGTTCCTGAAACAACTATATTTCCCAAGTTTTTGGGTGTTGGGGCTTTTTCCTGTGGTATTTTTTAAGAATATTTTTTCTTTGTTGTGAAATAAAACATAAAAACATTGCAGAACAGTTATGTACCATCTAGAGAATGTGGAAACAGCCCAAATGTTCAACCATAATGGAATGGATTGAAAAATTATGGTACATTCATACAATGGAATATTCTGCAGCATGCAGGAGCAATTATTCTGTAAATTACTACCTAATTTGGAAGTGAACTCAGTCTCATAAGGACAAATACTATATAAGACCATGATTGTAGAGATAAATAACTAGTAAAACATGTATGAGAATCTAAGGGGTAGGAGCAGAGGGGTGAGGATGGAGGGCTAATCATAAGGTTGCACAATTTTATGAGTGGAGGGAGGAGTGGGTTAAGGAAACGGGAAAGATCTAGTGTGAAAAACAATGTATACAAACTTTGTAAGTAAACCAGTATAAAATAAAAATTTATTTTAAAAGACCAATATTGCAGGACAATTGAAAAGCTTAATAAATTACTAAGGTGAACACTAGTAACACCAAGCTCTTGTGTTTTTAAATCAAGCTTGCTTTGTGTTTGTTTAGATGTTAGATGCTATCAAGTCTTGTATGACTCATGGCAACTCTATGAACAACAGGTCTGTACCCTGCCCTATACTGTGCCACTGGGTGATTACACCAAGGATGTCATTCATGAAGAAAGGAAAAGATCATTAAAGAGGAAAGACAAAAGTAGACATTAGAAGAAACTAAAAATTGCATTAGAATGTTAAGCCAAAACAATAAATGCCAAAATAAAAAAAGATCTTAATATTCATGATACCTAGAAAGTTTACATCTAGTAACTCTTCCAAAATATTTTCAGTACCTTTCTTTGCTTCATCCTCTTCTGGAATTCCATTTATGTGCATGAGTTTACAGAAAGTTTGGGTATTCATTCATTCATTCATTCATGCACATTTTCTTCCCTTCCACCTCCTCCAATTCATTTTGTAGTGCACTTCTTGTTCCAAATTGTTGACATAATTTTTAATCATACATTTAGGGCAAAACATTCTCAAGAATGGATTATATTTTAGGTCACAAAGTAAGCCTCAGTAAATTAAAAAACATCAGAGTAACACAAAACATTCTCTCAAACCACAATACTATAAAATTAGAAATGAACAAGAGTTGATAAAGGAGAAAAAAAAAGCCCATGCATTCGGAAGCTAAATAAGTTCTTCCTTGAACATGAATGGGTAATAATTGTTGTTATTGTTTGGTGCCATCGAGTTGAGTATGGCTCATAGCAACTTGATGAACAAAAGGTCTGCACCCTGTTCTTTTCTGTGCTGTCCTCACGCTTCCTAACACACAAGAGCCCATTGTAGCAGTCACCGTATCAGTCCACCAGGTTGAGGGTTGTCCTCTCCTTTGCCAGCCTTTCACCCTTCCCAGCATCATGTCCTTCTTCAAAGAATAGCCCCTCCTAGCAACATGCCCGAAGTATGTGAGGCAAAGCCTCATCATTCTTGCTTCCAAAGAGCTCTCCAGCTGCATCCTCTGCAAGACAAAGCTGTTTGTTCTCATGGCCATCCATGGGATGTTCAGTGCTCTTCTCCAACACCACAGCTCAAAGGCTTCAATTCTTCTGTCATCCTTCTTCATTGTTCAGCTCTCAGATGCATAGCAAGTAATCAGAAAGACTATGGCCTGAATCAGACAAACCTTAGTCCTTAAACTGGCATCATTATTCCCCAATAATTTGGAGAGGTCTCTAATTGCAGATTTTTCCAGTGCAATGTGTCTCCTTATTTCCTGATTGCTGGTACCAAGGGCATTAATTGTGGATCCAAGCAAGATCAAGCTGTTTACCGTTTCAGTCTTCTCCATCCATCATAACACTGCCTATCAGTCCAGTGGTAAGAATGTTTGTTTTCTTGACATTCAGATGCAATCCATACCAAAGGCTGCATTCCTTGATATTCTGCAACAAGTGCTTCAAGTCCTCCTCACTTTTAGCAAGCAGAATTGTGTCATCTGCATAATGCAGGTTATTGATGAGTCTCCCTCCAATCCTGTTGCCATACTCTTCTTCATAAGTATCTTCTTGGAAAATTTGCTCAACATACAGACTGAAAAGGTTTGGAGAGAGAAAAAATGGAAATGGATGTCAGAAAAGGTTCTATAAAGATTGCATTGGAGTGTTGAGAAGCCAAAACAAAAGGAAAAAAAACCTAAAAGAGCTGAACAGAAGATTTCAAAGGGCAGCTCACAAGACAAAGCAAAGTACTGTAATGGAATGTGCAGAGAGCTCTAATTGGAGAAGAAAAATGGAAGAACTCGCTCTGCATTTCTCAAGCTGAGAGAACCAAAAAACAAACTTAAGCCTCAAATCACAATATTGAAAGATGCTATGGGTGACCCAGAAAGCATCAAAAGAAGATGGAGGAAATACACAGAATCACTGTACCAGAAAAAAATTGATTGACACTGGAGAAATTTCAGGCAGTACGTATGAACAGGAGCCAGTGAGTGAGGAAATAGAAGCTGCATTGAAGGCATTGGCAAAAAATAAGGCCCTAGGAATCAATGGGATAACAATTATTTCAGTTAGCAAATATTCTGCAACAAGTGCTTCAAGTCCTCCTCACTTTTAGCAAGCAGGGTTGTGTCATCTGCATAATACAGATAATTGATGAGTCTCCTACCAATCCTGTTGCCATACTCCTCTTCATAAAGTGCATCTTCCTGGAAAATTTGCTTAACATACAGACTGAATAGGTTTGGAGTGAGGAAAAAATGGAAATGGATGTCAGAAAACACTATATAAAGATTGCACTGGAGTGTCGAGAAGCCAAAACAAAAAGAAGCAGCCTTGAGTCCACTCAACAGTCAATGCCAGGAAATTTGAAGGACAGCTGTCTGTCTGGCCAAATGGTTTGGAAGAGATCCATATTTGTTCCCGTTCCCAAGAAAGGTGATCCAACTGAATGTGGAAACTATCTAGCAATATCATTAATAACACATTCATGCAAAATACTGCTGAAGATAATTTAAAAATGGCCAGAACAGTACATAGATAGGGAACTTCCAGAAGTTCAAACAGGATTTGGAAGAGGCTGCGGGACCAGGAATATCATTGCTGATGTCAGCTGGATCTTGGCTAATGTAAGGAATACCAGAAGAATGTCTATTTGTGCTTTTATTGACTATGCAAAGGCATTTGACCATGTGGATCATAACAAGTTGTGGCTGAAATTGATAAGAATGGGAATCCCAGAGCACTTAATTGTACTCATGTGGAACCTATACCTGGACCAGGAGGCTGTTGTATGAACAGGGCAGGGGAGCACTGCATTGTTAAAAACTGAGAAGGGAGTGCATCAGGGTTGTATTTTCTGTTCTTTAGTAGGTAATAAAGAGAAAAAAAATTTGTTTTAAATAAAGTTTATTGGACATGTTGTAAGGAGGGACCATTCTTTGGAGAGGGACATCATGCTTGGGAGGGTGGAGGGACAATGCAGGAGAGGAAGGCCCTCTATGAGGTGGATTGATTCAGTGACTGTGGTAATCGAGATGGGTGTGTTGGAGAGAGTGTGATTGGTACAGGACAGAGCAGAGTTTAGGGCTGTTGTACATACAGTTGCCATGAGTTGCAAGCAACTCGACGGCACAGAACAACAACAAAGTTTAATGAAATAAATGAGAATTAAAACATAACTTACCAAAACATCTAGGATACAGCAAAAGAGGTACTTAAGAGATCAGTTCATAGCAATAAGCAAACACATCAGAAGAGAAGAAAGAATAAAAATCTCCTATTTAATAAAATATTTCCAACATGTTGGAAAAGAATATCAAGAAAGTTTAACACATTTAAAAGAAAAGAAATAATAAAAATTAGGGCTGAAATAAATTGAATAGAAGACAGGAGAATAATTGAAACTATATCAACAAGACTAGGAGTTGGTTCTTCAAAAAGGTCAATAAAATCCACAAACTAGTCACAAAAGAAAAGAAAAATAATCTAAATAAGAGATGAAGGGGGAGGGGTGTCACATGAAATCCAAATGAAATAATAAGGTTAATAATGGAATTTTATTATTAAAACTATACTCAAACAAATATGAAAATGTAGAGGAAATGGACAATTACTTAGAAACTCACAACATACAGGATCCTGCCAAGACATCTCCCTCACCTGGGACATTATCCAGCTGTGCAAGCTATGCATCTGAGTTGGAAGGCTCCAGCAACCATCAGCCACAGGAATATGGTCATGGAGCAAAAAGCTCAGAGACAAGGACCTCGTTCATAATCATCAGAGAGAGAAAGCCTTCCCCTAACCTGGTATCATGGACTCAGACATTGAACTTCCTAAATTGTGAGACTTATCTGTCAGTTTGTTGTATTGGGAAATTGATTTGCATATTGCTAAGTACTTTGTAGCTTGGATATCTGTATTCATGTTTGTTTATCAGCGTTCAAATTACTACAATGCTTGTCTGTCAATTTGCTGTATTTTTGGCTTGCTGTGATGCTAAAAGCTATGCCACCAGTGTTCCACATATCAGAGGGGTCAACAAATTAAGACAGATTAGGCAGGAGGATTGGCCATCCACTTCTGAAATAACAAGCCTCAGAAAACCCTATGAACAATAGAAGAACAAGAATAGAGTATTAAAGGTTGAGCCCAGATTGGCAGTCAATCAAAATGTGGGACATCAACTGTCAACATCTTTTAATAGTTGGAACATGGAATATGTTGTTGTTGTTATGTGCTGTTGAGTCACCTGAGACTCATCGCAACCCTATGCACAACAGTTCTAAAGCCTGCCATGTCCTGAGCCAGTCTCACTAACTCTGACACACATACCCTAATTGTTCACTTACTGTAGCAATCCATCTCATCTAGTGTCTTAACTCTCCTGTTTTATTCCTGCACCCTTCCAAGCATGATGTTGGAAAACTAGAAGTTGTGAAAAATTAAATGGACTGCATGAATATTCTAGGAATTAGATGACATGGACTGGCTTTGGCAAGTTTACATCAGACAATTACAAGAATGAAAAATAGAATAAGAACGGTGTTGCATTTATAGTTAAAAAGACAATTTCAAATTCCATCCTGAAGTACAGTGGATAGAATACTATCCATACACATACAAAAAAGACTCACTAATACAGTTATTACTCAAATATATGCACCAACAGCTAATAGCAAGGATGAGGAAACTGAAGATTTTTATCAAATTTTGCTGTCCAACATTGACCAAACATGCAATCAAGATGTGTTAATGAGAGTTGTGACTAGAATACAAAAGTTGGAAACAAGAAAAAAGGGTAGGCAGCAAGTAAAGACTTGGTGACAGAAATGAGAATGAAAAATCTTTGTCCAGCCTATAATTTATTCATTGCAATTTTTTAAATTTTGTTTTATTAATTTTAATGAACATTTACAGATATTTTGGATTTCCATTCATTCATTGTTTCATTTTTTTTCCCTGCCCATCCCTCCCCCCCAGTTCACTCTTCACTTTGAAAAGTAAAAGAAAAATTCTTTCATTGGTATACAATCTCCCCACCCCCGAGTACATTCCACTATGCAACCTTCATTATGGACTTTGGGCTTCATTCTGTCATAACCATAATACCCAATCATATATCACTTTTAAACTGTTCTCGCCCTCATCTATTTCAATGCAATATACCTAACTTAGCCAATTTTTCTCATTCTCACCCCAACCCTGATGTCAGTCCCATTCTACAACAGTGCCACTATGCAGTATTTGTCCTTTTGTGACTGAGATATTTCACTCAGCATAATGTCCTCCAGGGTCACCCACCTGAAATAATATTGCATGAGTTTCTTGTTTTTCAATGCAGTGTAGTATTCTGTTCTGTGAATATACCACAGCTTCTCTATCCATTCGTCTGTTGATGGGTGCTTAGGTTGTTTCCAACTCTTGACTTTTGTGAACAAAGCCGCGATAAACATGGTTGTGCATATATCTGCCTGGGTGGCAGGTAGGGTTTCTTTAGGGTATGTTCCCAGTAGAGGAATTTCTGGGTTCTATTTGCAACTTTTTGAGAAAGCGCCATACTGCCTTCCAACAGTGGTTGCACCATCTTACACTCCCACCAACAGTGAATAAGGGTTCCAGTTTCTCCACAACCTCGCCAGCATTTGTTGTTTGCTGCTCTGTTAAATTTTGTTATTCTTACTGGGGTGAGATGATTTCTCATAGTTGTTTTGATTTGCATCTCTCTTAGAGCTAGGGATTTTGAACATTTCTTCATGTGCTTTTTGGCCATCTGAATGTCGTCTTTGGTGAAGTGTCTGTTCATATGCCGTGCCCATTTCTGAAATGGGTTATTTACCTTTATCTTGTTGTGGTGCTCAAGTATTTTAGAAATTCTAGATGTAAGTCCCTTGTCTGACATGTCATTACCAAATATTTTTCCCAGTCTGTGGCTTCCATATTTACTCTATTGGAGAAGTTTTCAGATGTGCATAGGGATTTGATTCTTAGATCCCATTCAGCTATTTTATCCTCTCCTGGTTGTAGATATTTCAGGATACTTGGAAGACTGCTTTGTTGTGGACTAGGACTTCTAGAGTTCTTCCAAGCTTTTCTTTAGTAAAATGTGTAGTCCTTCATTTTAGTCCTAGGTCCATGATCCATTTTGAGTTGGTTTTTGTGTATGCAGTGAAGTGTGGATCTTGCTTGCGTTTCTACAGGTAGTTTTCCAGTTTTGCCAGCACCATTTGTTAGAAAAGGTTACCCCACTTAACTGATTTCATCTCTTTGTCAGAAATGAATTGACCATAGGTAGATGGGATGATTTCTGGATGTTCTATTCTATTCCTTTGATCTATGTGTCTATCATTATACCAGTATCACACTGTCTTGACTACCATGCAGTGTAATAGGAGTTGAAATCAGGGAGTGAGATGTCTCCCACCATATTTCTCTTTTTAAGGAGTGCTTTGCTTATTCAGGACCTTTTTCCATTCCAAATGAAACTGGAGATTGCCTTTTCCATCTAGTTGAAGAATGGAATTGGTATTTGTATTGGGATTGCATTGAATGTGTAAATTGCCTTTGGTAGTATTGTCATTTTCACAATATTGAATCTTCCTATCCATGAGCAAGGAATATTCTTCCACTTCTCCAGATCTCTTTTTCTTTCTTGTAGTAATGTTTTGTAATTTTCTTTGAATATATCCTTTGTGCTTCTGGTTAGATTTATTCCCATGTATTTAATTTTGTGATTAGCAATTGTGAAAGGGTATTGTATTTCTAAGCTCCAGTTCTGTTTTCCCTTTGTCATTAGAGAAATCCAATTGATTTTTGTATATTGATCTTGTATCCTGCCACTGTGCTGAATTGGTCACCTCTGTCTTGCTTTACTTGCTGAGTTGATAGGGTTTTCTAAGTATACTATAACATCATCTGCGTACAGACATAATTTTACCTCTTTGCCAATTTGAATACCTCTTATTTCCTTATCTTGTCTTATTTCTATCGCTAAGACTTCTAATACAATATTGAATAGGAAAGGTTATAGTGGGCATCCTTGCCTGGTTCCTTTTCTCAAGGGGAATCCCTTTAATCTCTTCTCCATTGAGAACAATGTTGGCTCTTGGATTTGCATATATACTTTTTACTATATTGAAGAAATTCCCCTCTAATCCTATTTTGTTGAATGTTTTCATCAGGAAAGGGTGCTAAATTTTGTCAAAAACCTTTTCCACATCAATTGATTAGGATCATGTGGTTCTTGCTCTTTGCGTTGTTCATGTGATGAATTACATTGATTGTTTCTGTTATGTTGAATGGTCCGTGCATCCCTGTTATGAATCCTATGTGGTCATGATGATTTTTTTTAAGTACCCTTGGATTCTATTGACCAGGATTTTATTCAGGATTTTTTAATCTATGTTCATAAGAGATATTGGCCAATAATTTTCTATTTTGGTGGTCTCTTTACCTGGCTTTGGTATTAAGGGTATGTTTGCTTCATAAAATGAGTCTGGGTGAATTCCATCATTTTCTATTTCCTGAAATAGTTCATGTAGAATTAGTGACAGTCCTTCTCTGAATGTGTGATAATATTCACTTGTAAAACCCAGGGCTTTTTTTTTTCCTGAAAGATGTTTTATTACCTTTACAATTTTTTCTTTTGTAATAGGTCTGTTCAGATGTTCAATTTCAGTTTCTGTCAGTTTATGTAAGTTGTGCAAATCTAAGTATTTGTCCATCTCCTCTAGGTTTTCTTACTTTTTGAATATAGTTTTTCATAATATTCCAATCTTAGCCTTTTTATTTTAGTTGTTTCTGTTGTGATATTGCCTGTTTCATCTCTTATGCGGGTTATTTGTGTCTTTTCCGTCTTTTCTTTTGTTAGTTTTGCTAGTGCTTTTTCAATTTTATTGACCTTTTCAAAGAACCAACTCCTTGTTTTGTTGATTGTTTCAATTAGTTTTTTTTGTTGTTGTTGTTTTCTATCTCATTCCTTTCTGCTCTAATTTTTTTTAAACCTCTGAGATTATTTTAATTTAATGTTTCTGGAGACCATTCACCATGATTTCTGCTTTGTGGTTGCTTTAGGATAATGTAAATTATGAGTATTCATCTCATGTGAAAAATCATATCTGACCATCTGGCTCTATTTCATCGTGATCTTCAAAATTTCTTCTCAGAACCACGGTGGACAGTGTTTGGTGGAGCTTCCTGATTAAAACAAGCTTGGAAGCAGGAGTGGCATCTACTTCCGAAATGGCTTGCCTCTGGAAATTCTGAACAGTTCTCAGGCCTTTTGTTCGTAGGGTCACTATGAGTCTTCTATGACTTGATGGCACCTTTGATGTGCTGGCCAGATGAATCCTCCAGGATGCAGATGCCATGGCTAAGTTACAAGTGTAAGAGATTTATTGTGGGTAATATCTGACTGCCATCAAGACCAGATCACCATTGTGATGCAAGCCAGTCAACTAGCCAACATCAGAATGGAGGGAGACTCTAAGGCCCCAGGCCCCAGGCGAGCCCACAGGCCCATTCTGCTCTAATTTTTGGAGTTTTTTTTTTAAGGGTGTCAGATTTTCTTGCTGTTCTTTTTCAATTTGTTGGAGCTGTTGGATCAGACAGTCATTGGTCATTTTTTTCCTGCCTTTTGGTGTGTTTGTTTATTGCTATAAATTGGCCTCTAAATACTGCTCTTGCTGTTTCCCAGGTTTTGGTAAGTTGTATTTTAATTGTCATTAGTTTCAAGAAACTTTTTAATTTCATTTTTTTATTTCATCAAGTATATCAAGTATATCACAGCTGATAGTGAGATTCTCCGGTGGTTCTTTCCACAGATGTAATCTCTCTGATTCCTGTGCATACCATCAGGTGAAATCCATGTATATAACCAGCGTTTATGTCTCTTC
>NW_006400225.1:362791-363313 GCF_000299155.1 Elephantulus edwardii | reverse complement strand
GAGACAGTGGGATTGGCACAGGACAGAGCAGAGTTTAGTGCTGTTGTACATAGGGTTACCATGAGTGGCAAGCGACTTGATGACACATAACAACAACAACAAGAGTACCCACTCATATTCAAGCAGGTTGTTGTTCAGCTTCTAAATGTTAGCCTCTTATTATTAATTTCTAATTCTGTAGCACTGTGGTCTGTGAAGATACTTTGTATAATTTCTATGTTCTTTAGTTTGTTCATGCTTGCCTTGTGACCTAGAATGTGATCTATTCTGGAGAATATTCCATCACTTTGGAAAAGAAGGTATATTATGCCTTTTTGGGATGCATTACTTGTAAATATTTATGTGATCGAGTTGATTTAGTGTGTGGTTTAATTCTTGAGTGTCTTTGTTAATATTCTTACTGGTATGAGGTCTCCAAGTATTAATGTTGTGGATGACACAACCCTGCTTGCTGAAACTGAGGAGGACCTGAAGCGCCTGCTGCAGAGTGTCAAGGACTGCAGCCTACAATATGGATTGAGG
>NW_006400225.1:344569-362186 GCF_000299155.1 Elephantulus edwardii | reverse complement strand
AGTGCGATTGGCACAGGACAGAGCGGAGTTTAGGGCTGTTGTACATAGGGTCGCTATGAGTCGCAGGCGACTCGACGGCACATAACAACAACAACATCTCCGTTTTCAGTTTTGTTAATGTTTGTTTTACAGGTCTTTCATTTGGTGCATAGATACTCAATATTGTTATGTCCTCTTGTTCTATTGACCCTTATTTGGTAACCTTCCTTGTCCTTTGTGATGGTTTTTGCATTAAAATTTATTTTATCTCACAAACGATAGAGAAGCTGTGGTATAGTCACACAATGGAATACTACACTGCATTGAAAAACAAGGAACTCATGCAATATTTTTTAAAATGGGTGACCCTCGACGACATTATGCTGAGTGAAATATCTCAGTCCCAAAAGGACAAATACTGCATAGTGGCACTGTTGTGGAATGGCACTGACATCAGGGTTGGAGTAAGACTGAGAAAAACTGGATAAATTAAGTATACTGCACTGAAACAGATGAGGGAGAGAACAGTATAAAAGTGATATATGATAGGGTATTATGGTTATCACAAGAGTCCAGAATTAAGGTTGCATCGTGCTGTGTACTCAGGGCATTGGGTGGGCGGAGATGCGGGGGATTGTATACCAGTCAAAGAATTTTTCTTTTCCTTTTCAAAGAGAGAAGCAAACTGGGATGGGGGAGGGCTAGGCAGTGAGAAAAGTACAAAAATTAATGGATGGAAATAAAAAATCTCTGTAAATATTCATTAAAATTAATTTAAAAAATAAACAAAAATTTATTTTATCAGAGATTAGTATCGCTACTCCTGCTTTTTTTTGGTTGCCATTTGCTTGGTATATTTTTTCCCATCTTTTTATTTTTTAGTCTTTCTTTATCTTCATTTTTCAGATTTGTCTCTTGTAGACAATGTTGATGGATTTTGGGGTTTTTATCCAATCTGCTATTCTTTTTCTCTTCAGTGGTGCATTTAAACCATTCACATTCAGTGTCATTATTGAGAGGAGAGGTTTTATTGCTATCATTTTGTTCTATTATTTTTGGCATTGTTGCTAGTAACTCTGGTCTGTCTTGGTTTTTGGTGGCATCTCTGTATGAAGGACGTCTCTCAGTGTTTCCTGTAAGGCTGGTCTTGTTTTTACATACTCCCTTAGGTTCTATATTTCTGGGAGTATCTTGATCTCTTCTTCGTATTTGATTGACAGTTTTGCTGTGTACAGTATTCTTGATTGGCAGTTGTGTCCTTTGAGTGTGCGATACATGCCATTTCATTGTCTTCTTGCTCGCATGGTTTCTGCTGAGAAATCGGCACTTAGTCTTATCTGCTCTTCCTTATAGGTTACTCTTTGTTTCTCTCTTTCTGCTTTCAGTATTCTCTTCTTATCTTTGGTTCTGGCAAATTTGACAATGATATGCCTTGGTGTTTTTCCTTTAGGGTCTATTCTTTATGGTGTTTGCTCAGCAGGTTGAATATATATTCTCTCTTCATTATTCCTGGAAAGTTTTCCCCTAGTAATTCTTCCACAACTTTTTCGGTGCCTTTTCTTGCTTCTTCCTGTTCTGGGATTTCAGTGATGCACGTGTTATTTCTTTTGATGCTATCCCACGTTATTCTTAGGTTTTCTTCTGTTTCCTTCCTTTTTGATTATGCTTTTTGCTCAATCAGATCTGTGGTGACAATTCTATCTTCTCTTTCAGTGATTCTGTGTTCCATCTGTTCTAGTCTGTTCATGTGTCCCTACATCATATTGTCAGCATTAGAAACCTTAGTCCTCATCTTTTGGATCATGGTTTCTTGTTTTTTTCTAGTGCCTGTAATGCCTCATTTGTTTTATCAGCATTGTTTTGGATTGCTCTTTTACTCTCCTGATTTTTGCTTGCAGTGTCCTGGAAATCATCAACTTTGTTTTTCATCCATTGAAAATATTCAATCATTGTTCTTTTCAATTCTGTGTCAGAAAGTTCTATCAGACTTTCGGGCTTCAGGAAATCCATTGCTACTGTGTCATTTTTTGGGGGTGATATCTTGCTTTGGACTTGCGTGGTAAGTGAGGTATGCTGCTTCCTCTGGGACATTGATGTGGTATAGTTTTTCCATGTCTGAGATGATAGCTGTTGTTTTGTTTTGACGTCTCTGCTCCAGGAAAAGGTTAGAGAGGAACATAAGCAGATGCGTGGAGGGTGTGTGCACACTCAAATGCATGTGTGAGTCGGGAGGGGAAAAGCACACACTGAGACACGCACGGAGGGGTCCAGGAAAACCTGAATAATGAAGGAGGAAGCCTGTTGTTCCCTTCTGGAAATGGCTTATCATCTCTGTCGAGTTGCCCAAGATCTCTCTGTTGTTTGAGTTAGGGGGACCCACGTGGTCAGGCCAGACAATAGTTTGTTCCCCAAAGTAACTTAATCCTCAGTGGTACATGAACTTTTCTGGGGAGGTGATAAATCCTATGTTGTTGTTAGGTATTGTCGAGTTGTAGACAACTGTATGAACAAAAGACCTGAGCACTGTTCATAGAGTTTCCAGAGGCAAGCCATTTCAGAAGTGGATGCCACTCCTCCTTCCAGGCTTTTTTTAAGTTGGGAATCTCCAGCAAACACTGTCCACCATGGGTAACCATTACCACATTTGGCACATCAGTGTCACAGTGTTCAGCATCACAGCAACCACAAGTTACATCTGTACAGCAATGGACAGACCAGTGCTATACCACCTAGAAGAATGTTAGAAAAACAATTTGAATCAGGCTTGAGGGCGCATTGGGGCTTTAACCACCGCCTGCCTTAAACCCTAGGCCAAGCCTCAAGGGCCTCACTCCTGGGTGGGAAGAGCAGTCCTGCACATCAAACACCAGCCTGAAAAAGCGCTCGACCCCAAAAACTTGCCCTTACTTGTGCATGCGGACCACCATGCTCAGGAAGCAAGAAGTTACAGAAACCCTGGGTGGAGCCATCCAGGAAGGATATGGCCACCTTCTCGCTCCTCTCTCTTGGGGCTTTAAGCCACCTCCTACCTTAAACCCTAGGCCAAGCTTCGAGGGCCTCACTCCTTGGGGGGGGGGAGGGGGAGAGCAGTCCTGCACGTCAAACACAAGGCTGAAAAAGCACTTGACCCCAAAAACTTGCCCTTACTTGTGCATGTGGACCACCATGCTCTCAGGAAGCAAGAAGTAATAGAAACCCTGGCTGGAGCCATCCAGGAAGGACATGGCCACCTTCTTGCCCCTCTCCCTTTGGATGTGGTATATATTTTTGTCTTCCTGCCCAAGGGCCCCAAAATTTAAAGATGGTATTGACCTGCGGACTGCTAGGACTCATAGTTTTTGTACCTGCATGGCATAGATAGATAGGACTGGGGTGGGTCCAAAGATCTTTTTAAAAAAAAAACACAAACACACCATAAATGGTGACTTTTCACATGGATCTCACCAGCTGGACTGCATAGGAATCCAACTGATTACATCTGTGGAAGAAATTGTTAGAGAAACTCAATAGCAGCAGTCAAAATCAGACCAGGTGCTGACTTTGGAAGAGACCATCAATTACCATGTGAAAACTGAAAGTGAAGCTGAAGAAAAGTAAAACGAGTCCAGAAGAACAAAAAATATGATCTTGAGACTATCCCACCTGAATTTAAAAATCATCTTAAGAATAATTTTGAAGGGAGCTCTGGTGGCCTAGAGGCAAGAAGCTACTACACTGCAATCTCAGAGGTGTGTGGTTCAAATCCACCAGAAGCTTTGCTGGAAAAGGAGGAGCAATGTCCTCCTATACCAGTCAGATCCAATGTGGCGGTACACACAAAAAAAAAATAATTTTAAAAAATTAAAAATTAAGAATAGGTTGGAACAGTGAACATCAATGATAGAAGACCAGATGTCCATGAAGAGAGCAAGAAGTCACTAAAAAGATAGAGGAGAAATAATAAACCAAAATGAATATGAGAAAGAACCCTGAATATTGCACTGGAACATGAGGAAGCCTAAACAAAGGGAAGAGATGCTGAAATAAAAGAACTTAACACAGGGCAGCTCAGGAATACAAAGCAAATTACTACAACAGAATGTACAAAGACCTAGAATTGGAGAAAAGGGAAGAACCTGCTCAGCATACTTTCTGGCTGAAAGAACTCAAAAACAAATTCAAGCCTTGAGTTGCAATACTTATGGATGCTATGGGCAAAATCTTGACTGATCAGGAAATATCAAAAGAAGGAGAGAATACAGAGAGTCTCTGAACCAAAAATAATTACTTGACTCTAAATTATTTCATAAAGTCCCATATGACCAAGAACCAATGATAATGAAGGAAGAAATTCAAGCTGCATTGAAGGCGTTGACAAAAATCATGGCCCCAGGAATCAACAGGATGGATACCAATTGAAATGTTTCAAATGACAGATGCAGCCCTGGATGTGCTCACAAATCTATGTCAGGAAACTTGGAGGACAGGTGCCTGGACAATTGACTGAAGAAGATCCATATTTGCTCCCATTCCCAAGAAAGGTGATCCAACAGAATGTGGAAATTATTGAAATGATAATATTCATGTCACATTAAAATACTCCTGAAGGTCATTTAAACATATATACATTTTATATATATATATATATATAAATTTACAGATGTTCAGATTGGATTTAGAAGAGACAGTGAGATATCATTGCTGATGTCAGATGGATCCTGGTTGAAAACAAAGAATATCTAAATAATGTCTATTTGTCCTTTATTGGCTATGCAAAGGCATTTGACTTGTGGATCATAACAGTTTCACTTAATTATGCTCTTGAAAAACCTATACCTAGACCAAGAGGTTGTGTGAACAGAGGAAGAGAACACTGTTGTTGTTGTTATGTGCTGTCAAGTCACTTGCAACTCATCGTGACCCTATGTACAGCAGCCCTAAACTCTGCTCTGTCCTGTGCCAGTCACACTGTCTCTGACACACCCATCCCGATTACCCCAGTCACTGAATCAATCCACCTCACAGAGGGCCTTTCCCTCCTGCGCTGTCCCTCCACACTACCAACATGTCCAAAGTATGTTAGATGGAGCCTGAACATGGTTTAAAATTAGGAAAGGTGTGTGTCAGTGTTGTATCACTTCTTCATACCCATTTAATCTGTACACTGAGTAAATTATTTTAGGAGCTGGACACTAAGAAGAAAAACCTAGCATCAGGACTGGAGAAAGGTTCATCATTACCCTTCGTAATGCAGACAGCACACCTTGCTTGCTGAAAATAAAAGAGGACTTGAAGCACTTACTCTACAGTAAGGTTTAACACTGCAGCCTTCAATATAGATTGCAGCAAAAATTACCACCACTGGACTGATAGGCAACACTATGAAGGGCAGAAAAAGGATTGAAACTGTCAGTGACTTCATCTTTTTTTAATCCACAATCAACACCTTTGACACCAGTAGTCAGTAGATCAGCAGATGTATTTTATTGGGAAAGTCTGCTCTCAGGAACTTCTCCAAATTATTAGGAGCAATGAGAGGTCAGTTTGAGGTCTCAGGTATGCCTGATTTAGGCCATCGTCTTTTAAGTCACTTGCTGTGCATCCAAGAGCTGGAAAATGACTAAGGATAACAGAAGAATTGATGCTTTGGAGCTGTGATGCTGGAAAAGAATTCTGTATATCTCGTGGACCGCTGAAAGAACAAACAGATATGTATGTGAAAAAGTACAGCCAGAGGACACCTTGGAAGTTAAGATGACAAAGCTTTATCTCACATACTTTGGTCAAATTGTTAGGAAAGGCTATTCCTTGGAGAAAGACATCATACTTGGAAAAGTAGAGAGCTGGAAAAATAGAGGAAGACCTTCACGCAGATGAATTTGCACAGTGACTGCTGCTGTGAGCTCAAGTATGTCAGGCATTATAAGGATAGAACAGGGTTCAGATATGTCATTCAGAGGGTCTCTATGAGTCATACTAGACTCAGTGGAACCTAATAACAACAGTAACAATCTATGACATGAATAGACTTTCAAAGATAACCAAGAAGCCATATCCAGGAGAGGATAAAATAGATAAATGAGACTTTCTGAATATTAAAAAAAAAAAGTCAGCCCTTTTTAATATTACTACCCCTTCAGGTCTGAAGTCTTGTGACCTGTGAACCATCTGTGTGGAGTACCAGCATCAGAGATCCATAGGAGACATCATTGTAACATTAATATCCACATCCAGGACATAACTTTGCTGTGCCAGTTGTGGTCTTAGCTGGAAAGCTTCAGTATCCTCTGGGCCCTACCTCCACAGGTTTTACTGGATCTGAAAACCAGAAGTACACCTCTTGAAGAGAGGGACTGCAATCAAGTAATAGATTCAATCCCAGAGGGAGCACATTAAAATGTTGAGGACAGAGGGTTTAGCAACTCTCCTGGAGAGAAAATCCACCAGATGAGGGACTTGGCTACTTTGAGTCCACTTCACAGACGAAAGAGGACAATAGACTTTACGAGAGAGGGCTGCAATAAGGCAAGATTCCTGCAGGACTATACTGCAAACCAGAAAGGAACTGAAGGACTTTAGGAAAGGCAGACTTTGCAGTTCCACAGGCCCAGAAAAGACTTCCATCAAATAAGTTTTCCATAGCATAGAGTAAACACTTTAAGCCTACAATTAATAACGTCATAAAAATAAATATCAACATTGAGAACCCAGAAGTAGACCCACCTATCTATGGCCAACTGATATTCAACAAAGAAATAAAAGTTATCAAACGGGAAAATTACAACCTCTTCAGCAAATGGTGCTAGCAAAACTTGACTCCCACCTGTAGAAAGCTGAAACAGGATCCACATCTCACACCATAAACAACTCAAGGTGGATCAGAGACCTGGGAGTAAAGCCCAAAACAATAAAGCTCATTAGAGACAAACTAGGATCAAGCTTAGAAGCCCCAGTCTAGGGTATAAAGTTTTTGTGTTATTGTGTACCTTAGAGTCGGAACTGACCCATAGCTGACCCTTCAGTGGGTTTTCAGAGGCAGTTACTGGTGACTTAGGGATTGCAATGCAGTTCCTTGCCACCAGCCCACAGCCCACCAGAGCTCCCATAAAGACACTGCCAAATACAGCCAGAAATGCACAATCTAAAGAGGATAAAATTGATGAATGGGGTCTTCTAAAGATTAAATTTCTGTGCACATCAAAACTTCCAACAGGGTGAAAATAATACCTACCAACTGGGATCAAACATTTGGTGGTACCATCTAAGACAAGAGACTCATAATGAAGGTTTATCGAATACTCCTGGGCCTCCACACGAAAAAGTCTGATAACCCAATTACAAAATAGACAAAAGACATGGAAAGAATTTTCACAGAGGAAGATAATTCAAGTGGCCAACAGACACATGAGGAAAAGCTCCAAATCACTGGCAATAAGAAAGATGCAAATCAAAACCACAATGAGATACCATCTCACCACAGTAGCAGTGGCAAAGTTTAACAGAACAGCAAATAAATGTGGGAGAGCATGTGGTGAGATAGGAACTCTTATACGTTGTTGTTGGGATTGTAAAATGGTACAGCCATTCTGGAAAGCAGTTTGGCACTTCCTAAAAAAGCTGAATATAGAAATTCCATATGACCCAGCTATTCCACTGCTTGGAATATACCCTGAGAAAATGAGAACTGAGGCACAAACAGAGATTTGGACTCCAGTTTTCATAGCAGCATTATTCACCATAGCAAGAACATGCAAACAGCCCAGATTTCAAACCACAAATGAATGGATTGAGAAATTATGGTACATTCATACAATGGAATACTACACAGCATGCAGGAGCAATGGTTTTATAAATTATTACCTAACTTGGGAGGGACTAGGGAGCATTGTGCTGAGTGAACTAACTCAGTCCCACAATGACAAATATTGTATAAAATCATTATTGTAGAATGAGTATGAGTATCCAAGGGGTAATGAAGGGTGAAAGCAGAGAAAGAAGGATGTGGTTGGGAGGGAGGGATTAATCATGAGACTGTACAACTTGATGGGCGGGTGGAGAGGAAAATTGGAAGACTCTTCTGTGGAAAACAATATTTGAATTTTGTAAATAAACTAGTACAATAAAAGTACATACATACATACATAAATATTGGCAGCTTATGCAGACACAATAAAAACGACCTAACACATACCAAGAAAAACTTCACATAATGTCAGTAAAGGAGCAAGCAGCTTCAGACTACTGCTGCCATGAACTGTTTCAACCTAGGGTGTGTCTGTTCACCACTCAAAAAGCCCCTATCCATTTGTAGAGGGGGAGGGTAGTGATGCCAGTTAGAGTTGGACCACTTAGTGGAAGTGAGGGGGACAGTGGTGGCAGTGCTCGAACAGGGGGTGCTCTCCCTGGCCATGGTCTTCAGTGGGGTGCAAGGTCCAGACATTGGGGGGCTTTCATAGGAGGGTTTGCCCCTGGAGTATGCTGTCAGGCCTCCAGTGTGTGCCCTCCAGCCCCTGGTGGGTGCACTCTAGCCCCTGAGGTGGGATGTGCTGCATGATCCCCAGGAAAAGTTGCCCAGCATCCAGAAGAGCCCATGGGGTGTATTGCCTGGGCCCTGGGGAGAGCTGCCCAGCCCCTGAGGAGAACCATCAAGTCACTGGGGAGAACCACATAGAGTATACAACTGCATAGTGTATAAGAGGAATTTTATCTAAGCCACTTTCTTCCACCTCCTTTCCCAGTGCATCTGTAAGTAACGCCACCAAAGCCCTTCTCTTTGTAACTCACAAGTTTGTTCTCTCTTGGTTTGCTCCCTTTCCTATACGTAACCTTAATTCTGATTCTTGTTCCAGACCTGAACCCTGAGTCCAGTTCCAGAGACAAAAGGGAAATATAACTGCCAGCTAAGAAAGCTAAGGAGGATGGAGTCTCAGGGTTCAGCCACCCATCCCCACTGGACTCAGCTTGGCAAAATATTTGCGGTCCAGTGGGCAGAAAACTTCAAGAAAATATCTTCTAGCTGAACAGGAAGACATGCAGGTTCAATCCAGGACTACCAGTAAGAAGTTAAAGTGGGCTCCCCTTCCCCTTCACCTCAATGTCCCTGTTCAGTATGAAGAAGCCAAATAGTCTGTGCCCCATTCCCAAATGAGAAACCCATAAGTGAATAAGATAATTTCTTTGTTTATAAAAAAAGAAAATCACCGGTCTCTCGCTGCGACAGAAGTGGGAAAGCCAGGGCATCGGCTGGACGGGGACCCGCGGATTGTTTCACAAAAATGGCAGATATGCCAAACATGGGGGAAATCACCAGCTTTGATAAGGCCAAGCTGAAGAAGACTGAGATGCAGGAGAAGAATATTCTGCTGACCAAAGAGACCATCGAGCAGGAGAAGTGAAGTGAAATGTCCTAGGATCCTGCAGTGGTCTCTGCCCGCGTCATGTGTGACACTCTAGTTGTGATGTGGAGGAAGAGCCACCTGCAGGATGGGCATGAGTGATGAGCTGCACTGTGAACCTGGGCACACTGCGCCCTGCCACTGGCCTTCGGGTCTCTGAAGGGACCACAGAAGTCTCCGGTTTGCCCTGGGTTAGTCTAGAAAATTATTTGTAATGATTAATGAAAATAAAACACACCTTATGGCATGGCAAAAAAAAATAATAATAATAATCACCATTGGACAATGCTCACCATTACGCTGTCTTTTCTGGTTCCTATTGTATCTTTTTCATTTCCTTCAACCACTCCTTTTACCCACCAAATTGTGCAGCCCTGTGATTTCACCCCTGCCCATTCTCACTCTTCTGTTCCCAACCCTTACCCCTTTAATATCCCCATACATGTTTTTCACAATAAAAAAATTTAAAATTAAAAACAAGAACTTAAAAATTTAACAAAATGTAGAGAGGGTACTGCCAACACAGTACTAGAAATATCAAAATGGCATGAAAATGCAATCCAAAATATTAAGACTGGAATGGCAGAAGTATCCAACACACTTGAAGGATAAAAACATAGAAGAGATGGAGCAGAGATTAGTGAGCTGGGAGACAAGAACCTCAACAGAAACCTACTAAAAGAAAAATCAGAGCTGAGACATAAAGAAAATGAAGAAAACATTGGAATCATATTGGATGAGATCAAAAGGAATAATAACATGTATGATTGAATTCCAGAATATGAGAGGGGTAAGGAAATCACTAAGAGATTGTGGAAGAAGTACTAGAAGAAACTTCCCTGTATTATAAAGAAAGAGGAAATTCACATTCAGGAAGCTCAGCAAACACCAAATAGACTAGACCCAAAAAGGAAAACATCAAGACATATCATAGTCAAATTCTCAAAAATAAAATATAAGAATAGAATACTGAAAAGAGCACAAGAAGAACAGTCACCTACAAAAGAAAGGCAATTAGATTATGATCTGATTTTTCAGCATAAACCATGCCAGCAAGAAGATAATGGGATGGCATATAAAGAAAAATGAAAGAAAACAGCTGTCAACCGAGGAAACTGTATCCAGCAAAGCTCTTCATCAAATATGAAGGAAAATCACATCCTTTGTAGAAAAGAAAAAAGGAATTTCTAAAAACACGACCAATTCTACAAAAACTTGTAAGAGAAATCCTTCTCTTATAGAAGGATGTCTGCACACAGACATCAAAGGAACAAGGATGGTCCATAGTAACAAGAAAAAAAGAAGAAAGAGGAGAAAGGAGAGAGAGAGAAATACAGCAAAATGCCAATGATAAAACATAATTTGTCAATAATCACACTTAATGTGAATAGACTAAATGCACTAGTCAAGAGAAAAAGGGTAGCAGAATGGATAAAAACACAAGCAATATGTTGTCCACAAGAGACATATCTAATCAACAAAGAGAAAGATAGACTAAAAATCAAAGGCTGAAAAAGAATATACTGAGCAAATTGCGTCCACAAAAAATGAGGAGTGGCAATATTAATCTCTGATAAAATGGAGTTCAGAATGAAAATCTCCATAAAAGATAAAGAAGGGCACTATGTAATGATTAACGGGCACAGTGGATCAAGAAGACATAACAAAAAGACATTGGTTAACATCTGTGCACCAAATGATAGACCTGCTAAATACAAAAAACAACAGAATTGAAGAAAGAAATAGCACCACAGTAGTGAGACTTTAACACACCACTCTCACCAATTCAATAGAAACCAAACAAACATGCAGGAGACCTAAACTACACTGTCAGCGAAATCGACCTTGTATATGTATTTTGAGCACTGCACCCAACTAAAACAATTCACTTTCTTCTGAAGTGCACATGGTATATTTTCCAGAATTGATCATTTATTAGGGCATAGGGAGCTTCAACAAATTCAAAAGCATTGAAATAATAAAGTATCTACTCAGACCACAATGCTATAACACTATAAATTAACCACAAGAGGATAAACCTTATAAAACCACCAATGTGGAAGCTAAATAACACCCTGCTAGAACACAGTTGGGCTATAGAAGAAATAAAGAATAACATTTTAGAAGTTCCTCAAGACAGATGATAATGATAATACCACATACCAAAACCTCTGAGATGTAGCTAAGGCAGTCTTCAGGGGGCAGTTCACAGCAATAGGCACACACATTTAAAACGAAGAAAGAAGTAAAATTAATGACATAACACCTTCATCAAATATAAAAAGAACGACAGTCTAACCCCACAGCCTCTAGAAGAAAGGAAATTATAAGAACAAGAGCTGAAATCAATGTGATAGAAAACAAAAACAAAAAAAATTGAAACCACCAATAAGACCAGGAGCTGGTTTTCCACAAGGGTAACTAAAACTGACCAACCACTGGCAAACTTAAAAAAAGAAAAAAAGACACAAATAACTCGATTAAGGAATGATAGAGGTGACATCCCAATATAAAAGGAAATATACTCTATAATATCAGAATATAATGAACAGCTACACTCTGATAAATTTGAAAACCTAGAAGAAACAGACAAATTCCTTGACACTCGTGCCCTACCCAGACTGACACGGTCAGACATAGAACACTTGAAAAGACCCATCATAAAAAAAGATATTGAGCATGTCATAAAAAGACTCCCCCACAAAAAGTCCTGGACAAGATGGTTTCATGGTGGAATTTTACCAAACATGCAGAGAAGATATATCACCAATTCTACTTAAGTTATTAAAAAAAAAATAGAAAAAGTAGGAACACCCCTAGAGTCATTCTATAAAGCAAGCATAACTCCAAACACCAAAACCAGACAAAGATATTACAAAAAAACCTATACCTCTCATGAACATAGACACAAAAATCCTTAACAAAATTGTGGCCAATAGAATAAAAAAGCACATTAAAAAAACTGTATAGGAACATTATTGTAGAGCATGAGCAAGGATCCAAGGAGGAGAGGGGAAATTTAAACAGGGTCACACAATTTGATCAGTGGAGGGAGGAACTGGTAAAGGAAGAGAAAAGTCCAGTATGAAAAACAGTGTGTACAAACTTTATTAACTCTATGTACACCATTATAAAATTATTACCTAATAATTATGGACTGGTGGGGGGGGCGAAATTCATCATGAGCAAGTGGGATTCATAACAGGTATGCAAGGATGGTTCAACATAAGAAGAACAATCAATGTAATTCATCACATTAACAAAGCAAATAAACAAGAACCATATGATCTTAGCAATTTATGCAGAAAAGGCATTTGACAAAATCTGACACCCTGATAAAAACACTCAGCAAAATTGGAATAGCATGGAATTTCCTCAACATAGTGAAAAATAAATATGCAAGACCAAGAGCTAATAGCATTCTCTAAAGGGAAAGACTAAAAGCATTTCTCTTGCGAACAGGAACAAGACAAGGATGCCCACTGTCAAAACTTCCATTCAATATTGTATTAGAAGTGCTTGCTAGGGCAATACAACAAAAGAAGTAAATAAAAGGCATCCAGATTTACAAAGAGATGGTTAAACTATCACTGTATGCAGAAGATACAATAATGAACACAGAAAAACACAAAGACTCACCAAAATACTTGTTAAAGTTAGGCCAATTTAGCGTGGCAGAATACAAGATCAATATCCAAAAATCAGTGGGATTCCTCTACAGTAACAGAGAACTCAGAGAAGGAAACCAAGAAAGCAATACCATTTACAAAAGTCAACCACAAATTGAGATACTTGGGAGTAAAACTAACTAGAGATACAAAAGATCTATACAAAGAAAACTGCAGAACATTTCTGCAAGGTACAATAAAAGACCTAAAGAAATGGGGAAATGTGCCCTACTCATGGATAGGAAGACTCAATATTATGAAAATGACAATCCTGCCAAAAGTAATCAACATGTTCAGCACAATCTCAATACAAATATTCAAGTCCATTTTTCAAGGAGATGAAAGGAGAAGATTGTCAAGTTTATTTGGAGAGGAAAGAGACCCCAAATAAGCAACACACTTCTGAGAATCAAAATAAAGTGGGAGCATAGCACTCCCTGACCTCAAAACGTACTACACAGTAGTAGTAACCAAAACAGCATGGTACTGGTATAATGACAGGCACGTAGACCTAAATTAAGACAGAATTGAGAACCCAGAAATAGACCCCGCTATCTATGATCAAATGATGATATTCAACAAGGAAATAAAACCTATCACATAGGGAAATTACCACCTCTTCAACAAATGGTGCTGGCAAAACTGGACTGCTACCTGCAGAAAACTGAAACAGGACCCACATATCACACCATACACAAATGTCAGCTCAAGGTAGATCAGAGTCATAGGAATAAAGCCCAAGACCATAAAATTCATAAGAGACTGAGACCAAGCTTAGAAGGCCTAGTCTACGGTATAAAGAGACTGCCAAATACAATCAGAAATGCACAGTCTGAAGAGGATAAAATTGATAATGGGACCTTCTAAAGATTAAATCCCTGTGTGTCAAAAACTTTTTCCAACAGGGTGAAAAGAAAACCTACCAACTAGGAACAAAAATTTGGCAAAGCCATTTCAGACAAAGGTCTCATAACAAAAGTTTACAGAATACTCATGGCCTCCAGACAAAAAAGACTGATAATTGAATTATAAAATAAACAAGAGACATGGAAAGAATTTTCACAGAGGAAGATATCTGGACGACCAACAGACACATGAAGAAATGCTCCAAATCACTGCAACAAGAGAGATGCAAATCAAAACCACAATGAAATACCATCTTACCCTAGTCCAATGGCACAGTTTAGCAGGGCAGCAAGTAATAAATGTTGGAGAGGATGTGGCAATGTAGGAACTTTTATACATTGTTGGTGGGATTGTAAAATGGTACAACCACTCTGGAAGGCAGTTTGGCATTTCCTCAAAAAGCTGAACATAGAAATTCCATATGGCCCAGCTATTCTATTGCTTGGAATATGCCCTGATAAAATAAGAACTGAGGCACAAACAGAAACTTGTATACCAATATCCATAACAGTGTTATTCACCAAAGCAAGAACATAGAAATAGCCCAAATGTCCAACCACAATGGAATGGCCTGAGAAATTATGGTACATTCACACAATAGAACACACAGGAGCAATGATTTCATAAATTTAGGAAAGACTGCTAGGTGAAGTAACTCAGTCCCATAAGGACAAATACTATATAAGACCATTATTGTAGAACATGTACGAGGATCCAAGGAGGGAAGGGGAGCAGAGAGATAAGGAATAGTTGAGGGGGGCTTAATCATAGGGTCCCACAATATGATGGGTGGAGGGAAGGATGGGTAAAGGAAAGGGGAAAGATCTGGTGTGAAAAACAATGTACACGAACTTTGTAAGTAAACCAATATAAAATAAAAGTTTCTTTAAAAAGAAATGACAGAAACAAAAAAAAGGAAAAGAGTAGCAGAATGGATTATTTTAAAGGTTCCACTAATATGTTGCCTACAAGAGACATACCTAAGAAAAGAGGGGAAAGGTAGACTAAAAATCAGTGACAAGAAAAACACAAACCCAGCAAATTACATCCACAGAAAAGCAAAAGTGGAAATACTAATCTCTGATAAAATAGACTCCTGGATAAAAACCTCCATAAAAGATAAGGACAGGCTCTATATAATGATTTAAAGCATGATAGATAAAAAAAATACATAGCCTTGTTTCAATAACTATTCACCAAATGATAGACCTGCAAAATGCATAAATCATAACAGAAGAAAGAAATAGCACCACAATAATGGTAGTTGATGCTGTTGTTGTTGTTGTTGTTGTGTACCATAGAGTTGTAACCGACCCATAGCTGACCCCCTGGCAGGTTATCAGAAGCAGTTAAACTCACAAGGGAAGAAATTGCCCATCCTCCTGTGGAGCAGCTAGTGGCCTCAAGCCACATGCCTTTGGGATTGTAGCACAGCTTCTTGCCAGTAGGCCACCAGAGCTCAAATAATGGTAGGAGATTTTAACACACCACTCTCACCAAAGAATAGGTCTACTTAAAAGAAATGTAACAAAGATGCAGAAAATCTAAACTGTGCATTCAGCCAACTCAACTTTGTGGACATGTTCAGATTCTGCTCATAACTAAAAGTCAATTTACTTTTTTCTGAAGGGCACACGATACATTCTCTGTTGTTGTTCTTGTTAGGTTACCATCAAGTATGATCATAGTGATCCTATGAACATCAGATCTGAATCCTTATCCTGTGCCATTTTCACATCTCCTGACACACTGGAGTTCATTGCAGCAGTCACGAATTCACTTGTTTGAGGGTCTTCCTCTCCTAGGCAGATCCACCACCTTTATGAGCATCATGTCCCTGTCCCAGGAATAGCACTTGCTGGCAACATGCCCAAACTATGTGAGGCAAAGCCTCATCATCTTTTCCTCCAAAGGGCACTCTTAATGCATTCATTCAAAGATACATGTTTGTTCTCTTGGCCATCTATGGGGTGATCAGTGATATTCTCCAACACTACAGCTCAAAGGTGTCAATTCTCTTTCTGTCATCCTTAGTCATTGTCAAGCTCTCAGATGCATAGCAAGTGATCAGAAAGGTCATGGCTTGAATCAGGCACACCTTAGTCCTCAAACTGACATAATTACTCCTCAATAATTTGGAGAGGTCCCTAACTACTGGCTTTCCCAGTACAGTACGCCTCCTGGTTTCCTAACTTCTGGTACCAAGGATATTCATTGTGGATCCAAGAACGATAAAATTGTAGACAATTTCAGTCTTTTCTCTGTCTACCACAATGTTGCCTCTATGTATCATGATGTTTTCTCCATCTATCGTGATGGATACATCAAACAGAAAAAGAAAAAAATGTAACCCCCAAAGCCCCTAGAAGAAAAGAAATTATAAGAACAAGAGCTGAAATCAATGATATAGAAAACAGAAAAACCATTTAAACTATCCACATGTTAGTTCTTTGAAAGGGTTAGTAAAATTTGACAAACCACTGGAAAACTTAACAAAAAAAAGAGAAGACACAACTTGAATAAGAAATTATGGAAGTGACATCCATAGGATCAGATGAACTTAAATAGATCATACTGGAATATTATGAAAAGTTATACTCTCATAAATTATAAAACGTAAAGAAAATAAACAAATTCCTTGAAACTCAGACCTTTTTCAGATTGACACAGATGTATGTTGAACACTTTGACTCATCACAAAAGAGGAAATTGAGCAGATCATTAAAAAAAATTCCCCCTCCAAAAAAAAAAAAAAGCCCTGACTCAGATGGCTTCACAGTTGAATTCTGTGAAACATTCAAAGATCTATCTCCAATTTCATTTAAATTATTTCTAAAAAAGAAGGAACACTCGCAGATTCATTCCATGAACACTAAATATAACCCTAATACCAAAACTAGGCAAAGATAATACCAAAAAAGAAAACTATTACAGACTAATATTTCTCATGAACATAGATGCAAAAATCCTTAACAAAATCCTGGCCAATAACTCTAACAGTACACTTAAAAACAAAAATTCATCATGACCAAGAGAAATTCACAACAGGTATGCAAGGATGCGTATGGATATTATCCTATCACTCACAACATTGTATTTCAAGATAGAACTTGAAATTAACTTTTTGACTATGAATGCAACACAATTCTTCTTCTGTTTTTCATTCCCTGCATAGTATATCATAAGATTATCTGATTCACAGTGGCCGTAGCTTGTCTATGACATCTCATTAATGCCTAATATGTCGACATTTGTGCATTCCATTTTATTTTCTTTTTTTACTTGAGATTTTAATGAAAGTTTATAGAGAACTTGGATTTCCATTCATTCACTCTTGCACATTTTCCTCCCTGCCTCCTATCCTCCCCCCCAGTTCACTTTTTTCTTTGTAAAAAAATTCTTTCATTGTTACACAGTCTTCCCCCTACCCCCAAGCCACTTTACTATGCAGCTCTTATTCTGGATTCTTGTCATGCCAATAATATTAATCATATATTCCTTTTATATGCTTCACCATCCCACAGGATATCCATCCACTTCTACCCCCTCCCTTCACATCTATCTCCCTTTCACCAGCTCTCCATCTAATAACTTATATATGAAGCTTTCCATGGCTTCTGTGATTTCAAACACATCAGCTGATGGTAGTTCCTTATGTTGGGATCAGTGTCTCTGAAGTATAGTCGCAAT
>NW_006400225.1:322157-341534 GCF_000299155.1 Elephantulus edwardii | reverse complement strand
GCGATTGGCACAGGACAGAGCGGAGTTTAGGGCTGTTGTACATAGGGTCGCTATGAGTCGCAGGCGACTCGACGGCACATAACAACAACAACAACATATTCCTTTTATACAGTTCTTTCACTTGTCTGTTTCAATGCCATGTACATTGTTTATCCTCTCTTTTCTTAGTTTGCCCCAGCCCCCATATCATCCCTGTTTTATAACAGTGGCATTATGTCTTTTTTGTGACTGAGATATTTCACTCAGCATGAGTTCTTTGTTTTTTAGTGCAGCATAATATTCCATTGTATGAATATGCCACAGTGTTTCTATCCATTCCTTTGTTGATGGGCACTTGGGCTGTTTCCAACACTTCGCTTTTGTGAACAAAGCAGCAATAAACGGGTGTGCATATATCTGCTTGAGTGGCTGTTATGGTTTCTTTAGGGTATATTCCCAGTAGTGGAATTGCTGGGTCAAATGGTATTTCTATTTGCAGCTTTTTTAGAAAGCTCCATAATGCCTTCCGTAGTGGTTGCATCATTTTCCACTCCCACTAACAGTGAATAAGGGTTACAGTTTCTCCACAACCTTTCCAGCATTTGTTGTTTGCTGCTCCTTTGAATTTTGCTATTGTTACTGGGGTGAGATGTTGTTTTGATTTGCATCTCTCTTAGAGCTAGGAATTCTGAACATTTCTTCCTGTTTGTTTGACATCTGAATGTATTCCTTTTTTTAAGATTCTAAATTAATATTCATTAAAATTGAAGTATGTTATAATGCTTTAAAATTAGAAAGCTTCAGAAAAGGATTATGAAACAAATTAAGATAATGAGAACTCCCAAGGGAGATAAATACATTTTAATCAGTTTTATTTTTCCTCTTGTTTCCATCACCTCCATATAAGCAGAAATTTCTCTACAAAAACATTTGCAAACTGTTGCAAATTATCCAAGGCTCATAAATACTTTTTGCGTTTTTACTCCTTTCATAAAATGTATTATGGGATCTTAATAGGTATTTGATAAGAAATTTTTTTTCTGTTTTTTTTTTATAAGTAATTATTGATTTACTGACAGTGTGATTTAATTTGGTAGGAGAAAATTTAGTTCATCTAAAAAAAAACCCAAGAAATGAGTATATTATGTGGATTACTAGGTACATTTTATCTGTCTATCTATCTATATTTATTTATTTATTTATATTTATATATACATACATACACACACACATATATATATTTGTTCATACAGCATTCCTGGAGATACTGCTGCAGGTGATGTTTAGGGTGGACCGAGCAAGCTCCTCTTCTATCTGCTAATCCTCCAAATCCATTGAATACTGTCCTCTAATAGAGGATGTATCAGGTGCTAAACTGAGAACTTGATCTCAGCCAAAAGGCCAAGAAGTGATTGCATTTTCAATGTGTGCATTTGATCAAGACGGACTAGCTACAAGCTTCCAAATTTCTATCCTTTAAATCATTGAAAGGAAGGAAATCCAGGCACTTCAGTTTAGCTTCAGCATTGTCAGTAAACTCCCAGGAGGCTTTCTGCAGCAGAAGTTGGGTTGGACCCATTGTAATCCCAGAGACGAGTCATGATGGCTTTGGTCTGCAACACTCCAAAACCCAATTTGATCACAAAGTTTATCAATCTCTGGATACAAAATTGATCATTCAGAGCAGAGGAATAGTCCTTCTTTTCAAAAGCTTCTAATACCTGGTTTGTCTTCTTCCCCAAGTACTTATATGTACTGCCCACTGCTCCAGTCACTCCCATCACCAGAGTACCCAACAGTTGCTCATCTGCTCCAAAAAGGAATGCAAACTGCCTCTGGTGATTCTGATCAACACATTGCCCAAAGTCTAAGAGATCTGTGTCACTGAATTTCAGCTCTTGGAAGGTGGGGATCTTATCTTGAATTCCATCCAGTGATTTTTTTTCAGCACAAATCTTTACCCCAGTCAAGACAGGAATGTGGTAGTAATAAAATGGCAGTGTAGGAGCAGCTGCCACCACTTCCTTTAGGAAACTAATCAGGGCCTCTTTGTTCCACAGTTGTTTTTTTTTTTAAAAAAAGATGCATTTTTTTTCCACCTAGGGGTCAGATGGCACAATCTGGGGATTGAGGGGCTCACCCTGAGGGCCGTAACGGCCCACCCCAAGCCGGGGGCCGACGATGGCCCACCCTGAGCAGAGGGCCGTGACGCCTCACCCCTAGCCAGCGGCTGAAGATGGCCTGCCCTGAGGAGGACAACACCCCCCAGGGACTGGCTGGTACACCCCCCCTCCAATTGCCCCCACCTCAGTCTGGACCCCTCACCTGACCGAAGACTATGTGGCCAGGGACAGCATCCAGAGAATTTTATCTAGGCTACTTTACACCACCCTCTCCCCCAGTAAACCTGAAAGTAATACCGCCAAAGCCCTTCTATTTGTAACTCACAAGTTTGTTCTCTCTAGGTTTGCTCCCTTTCCTATAGGTAACCTTAACACTGAGTTTTACTCCAGACCTCACCCTGAACCCAGTGCCAGTGACAAAAAGGAAATACAGTTGACAGCTAAGGAAGCAAAGGAGGATGGAGCCTCTGGGTTCAACCAGCCATCCCCACTGGACCCACCTGGGAAAACACTTTGCAGTCCAGAGGGGAGCAAATGACAGGAAAATATCTTCTGACAGAACAAGAAGGCAAGCAGCTTTAACCCAAGACCACCAGTAAGGTGATAAAGTGTCCTCCCTTTCCCCCTTCACATCAATGCCCCTGTTCAGCATGAAGAAGCCAGAGTCTGCATCCAGTTCCCAAATCAATAAGCCAGTTGGTTTAATCGCTATTGGAATATGCTTACTATTCCCCTGTAGCATCTGGTCCCCACTGGATCCTTTTCATTTCCTTCACCTGCTTCCCCCACCAACCAAATTGTGCAGCTCTGCAACTGCACCACTGCAATTTTTATCCCTGCCTATCCTCACCTTTGTGCCCTCAACCCTCACCTCCTTGTACCCCCAATATGTTTTTCCCAATAAAATTTTAAAAAAAAGATGCAATGACAGCAGTGCCATCAGCTCCTATGTCAGCTGCATGTTTGGCCAGATCTTGTGACTGTTTCAAACTTATTGTTCCCACATGTGATCCAGCTTGTTCTTCCCTTTGTCACTGATTCTTCTGCAATCTGGTGATGCTCTGAGATGCTCAAGGATAGGCCTTCTCCCGTTGTGCCATTCACAAAAATGTTCTTCACTCCTTGTTCTTCCACAAGATAGTCCACATATTGACCAGTTACTGGTAAGTTGACCTCTCTGTTCTCCATCATCGTCATTGGTGTGATGGTTGCAGCCACGAGTGTTTGCAGTTTTTTTTTTCTTCATGGTGGCCATTGTGCTGCTGTCTATGGTTAATGTAGACCAGTGTCTCAGAGCATGGTGATTGATGGGCCTTGATTCTGAAGACCAAGAAAACAGCTGACTGCCATGTTAGAGGTAGTGTCCTTGAATGTCTTCTTTGCAGAACTTTCTGTTCATATCCTGTGCCCATTTTGCAATTTGGTTAACTTTATCTTGTTGTGGCACTCGAGTATTCTATAAATTCTAGCTATAAGTCCCTTATCAGACATGTCATTACCAGATATTTTTTCCCAGTCTGTGGCTTCCCTTTTTACCCTGTTGGAGAAGTTTTGGATGTGCATAGGGATTTGATTCTTAGAAGGTCCATTCATCTGTTTTATCCTCTCCTGATTGTAGGGCATTCCATTTTATTTTTAACAATATCCAGTTTTCCAGTATTCAAGGTATGAACATTCCATGTACTAATTGTTAAACTATAATTGTTATTGATTTTGCTTGTTTCAACTGACTTCCAGTCTGGGCTCTACCATTATACTACTTTAACTATCCTCTTATTTAATGTTGATAGGGTTTTCAAAAGCTTTTTCTTTAGGAAGTAGATGGCTCATCCTGCTTCCTATTGTTGTTGTTCATTGCCTTAGAGTTGAGCATGACTCATAGCAACACTATGAACAAAAGGCCTGAAGCCTTTCTATAACTATCGACATTTGTCAAAGTTCATAGAGTTTCTGGAGGCAGGTTGTTTAGGAAGTGGATGTCACTTCTGCTTCCTAGTTTGTTTTAATCAGAGAGCTCCGCCAAAACCCATCCACAGTGGGAAACCCTTTTGGAATTTGACACACCAGTGGCAAAAGATTTAAGTATCATAGCAACCCCAAGTAATCTCAGTACAGCAAACTGCCAGACAAGTGCTGCACTACCTAGAACAATGTTCTTTCTAAACATATCAATAGCAGGCCCGATTTTTAAATATTAAGGCCTGCCCACCAGATCCTGTTTGCCCAAAAGAGGCTTCGCCACAAAGCTGATTGTAAACAAGATCAGATACAGTAAATCAGCTTACACTTAATGCTAACACAGTTTAGGCATGTCCAAATGGCCTTCCCCAGCACTGAACATCCAATGGATGGCCAAGAAAACAAATTGATATGTCTTGGAGAGGTAGCAGCAGGAGTGCTCTTTGGAGGCAAGTATGATGAGGCTTCGCCTCTCATAGTTTGGACATATTGCTAGGAGGTGCTGTTCCTTGGAGAGGGACATGATGTTGGGAAGGGTAAAGGCTCAGCGAAGGAGAGGATGACCCTGAACCAGGTGAATTGACAAGGTGACTTCTGTAATGGGCTCTCGTGTGTCAGGAAGTGTGAGGATGGCACAGGACAGGACTAGGTTCAGATCCTTTGTTCATAGGATCACTATGAGTTGTGCTTGACTCAGTGGCACCTAACAACAACAAAAACAACATTCAAGGATGATCCAGTGTAAGAAAAACAATAAACATAGTGAATCACTGTAACAAAGCAAAAAACAAGACCTATCTGATCATATCAATTGATATAGAAAAGGCTTTCAAGAAAATCCAACACTACTTCTTGATTAAAAACTCAGTGAAATTTCACCAAAAAAGCAATTAATATTTTATTGTAAGTCTTAGAGCAAAAAGACAGGGAAATAAGAGGCATTCAAATTGGCTATCTCTAGAGCCTGTGGTTATGAAGGAGGAAGTTCAACTTGCTCTGAAGGAATTGGCAAAAAGGAAGGTGCCAGGAGTTGACAGCATACCAATTGACATATTACAACAAACAGATACTGCCCTGGATGTGCTCACTAAGTTGTGCCAAGAAATCTAGAAGGCAGCCAGCTGGCCAAATCACTGGAAAAGATCAATATTTGTTCCCATTCCAAAGAAAGGTGACCCAACAGAGTGTGAAAATTATTGAACAATATCATTACTACCACATGCAAGCAAGATTCTGCTGAAAATTATCCAAAAATGATTGGAGCAATATGTCAACAGAGAACTTCCAGATGTGCAGGCTGGATTTAGAAGAGCTCGTGGTACTAGGGATATTATAGCTAATGTAAGATGGATCTTGGCAGAAAGCAGAGGATATCAGAGGAAAGTCTATCTGTGCTTCATTGGCTGTGCAAAGGCTTTTGACTGTGTGGACCACAATAAGCTATGGCTAACTCTGAGAAAAAATGGGAATCCCAGAACATTTGATTGTGCTTATGCGAAACCTATACTTGGACCAAGAGGCAGTTGTCAGAACAGAGCAAGAAGACACTACATGGTTCAAAATCAAGAAGGAGATCCATCAGGGATGTATTTTGTCTCCATACCTTTTCAATCTGTATGCAGAAGAGATCATCTGATATGCTGGGCTGTATGAGGAGGAATGTGGCATCAGGATTGGTGGAAGAATCATCAACAACCTGCGTTATGCAGATGACATAACCCTGCTTGCTGAAACTGAGGAGGCCCTGAAGCACTTGCTGCAGAAGGTCAAGGACTGCAGCCTTCAATATGTATTAAACCTCACCATCAAGAAACAAAGATTCTCACTACTGGGCCAACTGGCAGCATCAGTATGGATAGTGAAGAGATTGAGATAGTTAACAGTTTTAGTTTACTTACTTACTTTACTTACTTTAGTTTACAAGAGTCAACACTCTTGGTACCAGTAGCCAGGAAATCAAGAGACAAATTGCATTGGGAAAGTCAGCTGTCAGGGGCCTCTCAAGAGTACTGAAGAGCAATGATGTCAGGCTGGAGACTAAGGGGCACCTGATATGGGCTATAGTCATCACAATTCCATGCTATGCATCGGAGAGCTGAACCGTGAATAGGGATGATAGAAAGAGAATTGATACCTTTGAGCTGTGGTGCTGGAGAAGAATGTTAAATATACCACAGACTGCTAGGAGAACAAACAGGTTTGTCCTGGAGAGGCAGGAGTGGGACTGCTCCTTGGAGGTAAGGATTCTGAAGCTTCATCTGATGTACTTGGGACATGTTACAAGGAGGGACTGGTCCTTGGAGAGGGACATCATATTTGGGAGAGTGGAGGGACGGCGCAGGAGAGGAAGACCCTCAATGAGATGGATTGAGTCTGTGATTGGGGTGGTGGGGATGAGTGTGTTGGAGACGGCAATGTTGGTACAGGATAGAGCAGCATGCTCTTGTACATAGGGTTGCTATGAGTTGCAAGCGACTCTATGGCAAATAACAAAAACATATGTAAATGATGTCATAGTATATTTAGAAAACCGTAAAGATTCAATGAGAAAACTATGGCGCTTTCTCAAAAAGTTGCAAATAGAAATACCGTTTGACCCAGCAATTCCCCTACTGGAAATATACCCCAAAGAAACCATAACTGCCACCCAAGCAGATATATGCACACCCATGTTTATTGTGGCTTTGTTCACAGTAGCGAAGAGTTGGAAACAATGTAAGTACCCATCAAAACGAATGGATAGAGAAGCTATGGTATATTCACACAATGGAATACTACGCTGCATTGAAAAACAAGGAACTGATGCAATATTATTCAAAATGGGTGACCATGGAGGACATTATGCTGAGTGAAATATCTCAGTCACAAAAGGACAAATACTGCATAGTGCCACTATTCTAGAACGGGACTGACATAGGGGTTGAGAGGAGACTGAGAAAGATGGGATTAAATAATGTATACTCCATTGAAACAGATGAGGGAGAAAACTGTTTAAAAGGGATATGTTATTAGGTAGTTTTGTCATGAAAGGAGTTCAGAATGAAGGCTGCATAATGGAGTGGACCTGGGGAAGGGTTTGTATAACAATGAAAGAATTTTTCTTTTACTTTTCAAAGAGAAGAGTGAACTGGGGTGGGGAGGGGTACAGGGAGAAAAGTGCAACAATGAATGAGTGGAAATCCAAAGTCTTATGTAATTTTTCATTAAAATTAATAATACCATAAAGCATGAGAATGATTGTATGAAACACAATGTGAATGAAGAATAGTGTGATACACAATGTATATAAACTTTGTAAGCAAACCAATAAAAAATAATGTAAGATAGAATGTATATGAACGATTGTATGAAACACAATGTATATGAGTGAAACATAATGTAAAAAAAACTATTATATGAAAACCAACTTTGAAAAATTTATAAACCAAACAAACAAGAAGACAAAGTAAAGTATTATAATGGAATTTTCAGGGAACTGTATAAAGCTGTAAGTGGAGAGTAAAAAAGCAAAAACTCTCTCAACATTTTCCAAGCTGAAAGAACTGAACATCAAATGCAAGCTTTGAGTTGGAAGACTGAAGGATGCTATTGGCAACATCTTGAATAATCTAGGAAGCATCAAAAGAACATGGAAAGAATATACCAAAAAGAATTAGCTGATTTTTACATGTTTCAGGAAATATGTTATCAATAGCCAATCATAATGAAGGAAGACGTTCAAGCTGTGCTGAAGGTATTGACAAAAAATAAGAGCCCAAAAATCGATAGTGTACCAGTTGACATGTTTGAACTAACAGACACAGCTCTGGATATGCTCACCAGTCTATGCCAGGAAATTTGGAGGATGGCTGACACAATGGAAGAGATTCATATTTGTTCCCATTCCCAAGAAAGGTGACTCAGCAGAATGTAGACATAGAATGATACCATTCATATCAGGGAGCTCTGGCAGCCTAGAGGCAAGAAGATGCACTGAAATCCCAAAGGCACACAGTTCGAGGTCACCAGCTGCTCCACAGGAGAAGGATGGGCAATCTTCTTCCAAGCCTCTGAAACCATGCAGGAGGGTCAACGAAGGGTCCGTTTTGACTCTATGGTACACAACAATAACATCAGTCATATCACATTGAAACAAAATATTGTTGAAGATCTTCCAAAAATCAACTAGAACAGTACACTGACGGAATTGCCAGAAGTTCAAGCTGGGTTTAGAAGAGGCATCGTTGTTGATGTTAGATGGATCCTGTGAGAGCAGAAAATACCAGAAAAATGTCTATTTATGTTTTATTGGCTATGCAAAGGCATTTGACTGTGTAGATCATAACAAATTGGCTAACATTGAGAATGGGAATCCTAGAACACTCCATTGTGCTTACGTGAAACCTATTCCGACACAAAGAGGCTTTTGTGTGAACTAGCAAGAGACCACTACATAACTTAAAATGAAGAAAGGTATGAATCAGAGTGTATCCTTTCCCCATATCTATTCAATTTGTATGATGTTGTTGTTGTTTTGTTATGTGCTGTTGAGTCGCCTGCAACTCACAGTGACCCTATCTATGTACAACAACCCTGCTCTATCTTGTGCCAATCTCACTGTCTCTGACACATCCACCCCCATTATCCCAGTCACTGATCAATCCATCTCACAGAGGGTCTTCCTCCCCTGCGCGGTCCCTCCACCCTCCCAAGCATAATGTCCCTCTCCAAAACTGTTCTATCCTTGCAACATGTCCAAAGTATGTTAGAGGAAGCTTCAGAATCCTTCCCTCCAAAGAGCAGCCTGGTGTAACCCTATCCAGGATGAATCTGTTTTCTTGGCAGTCCATGGTACATTCAGTACTCTTTCTCCAGCACCAAAGCTCAAAGGCATCAATTCTCCTTCTATTCTCCCTAGTCATTGTCCAACTCTCTTATGCAACTCTCAATTCCTGGGGCTTTGTTTTTTGCCAGTTCTTTCAGAGCAGCTTGAAACCTTCATCACCGCTGCCTCTTGATCATATGTTGTTTCATGGAATTCTTTTCACTGATAATAACACATGCAGAGTTAAAATGAAGTGAGATACAAATGGAGATTTGTACACCCATGTTGATAGCAGCCTTATTCACAATAGCAAGAAAATGGCAACAGTCAAAATGTCCCTCAACAAATGAATATATTAAGAAATTGTGGTACATTCACATAATGGCATAATCTCTGCACTGAGGAGCAGAGAATACTTAATAGTATTTTGTAAACTACTGTATAACATGAGATAATATAGAGAGCTAAGGGACAAAACTCAGTCTCAAAAAAACAAATACTGCGTAAGACTATTATTGTAAAAATAGAAGGACCACTCATAAGATGTGTGTAATAAAGTCCAAAGGGGGAAGGAGAGAGGAGCAGAGAGGTAGAGTGTGGGAAGGGGTTAATCACAGGTATGGCAGAGTTTGGTGGATGGAGGGAGGAGATGAAGTGCTTAGGAAAGATCCCATGAGGACTTGAAAAGACGAGATAGTAATAGGCATAGATCAATGGCGATTAATTTTATAAAACACAATATAGGAATGTTCATATGAATGCAAATGAAGGGATGTGTGAAGCACATTGTACATGAACGAAAAACAATGTATATGAATTTTGTATGCAAACAAATAAAAAATTTTAAAAGGTGAGGGAGTAAGTTGAAACTTTTTCCAGAGTCAAATAAAATTCATAGAAAAAAGTTGATCCTACAATTAACTATTTGGTTTCATTTATTTTGATCAATTCATTCTGCCAGTAAAAGAACTAATCTCTTATTTTAAATGTTTTAGTGACTTTAATTGGAAAGTACATCAGCGTTCATACACAGATTGATTTGAAAAGGCAAATGGAGTAGGAATAGGGCTTTGCAATTCCTCTTTAGTTTTGTTAACTTCAGGAAACAATTTTGTTTTCTTAATGTCTCTTTGGAAGAAGGAGTGGCATCCACTTCCTAAACAACATGCCTCTGGAAACTCTATGAACTTTAATAAATGTCAATAGTTATAAAAAGGCTTCATGCTTTTTGTTCATAGGGTCACTGTGAATCATAATCCATTCAAAGGTAGTCAATAACAACAAAATGTCTCCTAAAATGTCTTCATTCAAGGACCCTCCTGTTCAGATTTACTGAGAAGAAAATTAATTTCATAGACTCAAATGAATCCTCAGTGACCCTAATGCTCTTAATTGTTTTTAGTACTGCTATTCCAGTAAGTTTAAATGAGCATATTGTAGAACCAAAACACTCAGGTAACAAGAAGGAATCCCGGAGAGGAACTCTTTATTCTTGGACTTTTGTGCCAAATAAAGAAAGAAATTCTAAATGTACACTAAAAATAAAAGTAGAACATTATTCTTATTTACTTCAGAGACAAAAACCCAAATAAAGTACTACTTTCCGTTTTCTCTGAGTCACAAAATCAAGAGTGAAACACCACAGGATTTGGGCAGTATTTTACTTGTACCAGTGTATGTTCACATCCCTACTTTTTTTTATCCCTACTTTTGATACTGAAAAATGTTACCACACAAAAATGACTGAGGCTGGTTTAAATTAAAACTGAAAAACTTTTACAGAGAGAGATAAAAAGCAACTTCCAAATAAGAAACCATAAGATCTAGAGGGTTCTAAGCCACTATCTGTGTAGTAGTTAATACAGGGAATTCTTATAAGCATGTATAAAGAAGTTCAATAAAAATTTAGTGATTGGTAAAATACAGAAAATGGCAATAAAATTGGATGAAGACAACCTAGAGGAAAAAGACAAATTCCTTAAAATTCATGCCCCACCCAAACTGACCGACAGATGTAGGACAGACCTGTCACAAAAGAAGACATTGAACAGGTCATAAAAAGATATCACCATAAATAAAGTCCTGGATCAGATGGCTTCATGGCTGAATTCTACCGAACATTCAGAGAGGTTCTATCACCAATCCACTTAAAGTACTTTAAAAAGATAAAAAAGAAGGAAAACTCATAGACTCATTCTATGAGGCAAGCATAATCTGAATACTAAAACCAGGCAAATTGTTGTTGTTAAAAGCCGTCAAGTGTAGGCAGTTCATAGCTACCCTGTGAACAAAAGTCCTTGACACTTGCGTGCATGACTTTCCTCCTTTCTCCAGGTTCATAGGGTTTCCCGAAGCAAGCTGTTTATGGAAGTGGATGCCACTCCTGCTTCCAAGCTTGTTTTAACCAAGTGCCAACAAACACTGTGCACCATGGGTAACCGTTATCGCATTTGACACATCAGTGTCACAGTGTTCAGCTTCGCAGCAACCACAAGTTACCTCTGCATGGCAAGTGGACACACCAGGGCTATACAACCTAGAAGAATGTTTGACCAACAATAATTTAAAACAGACCCAAGGGCCACAGATTAGAGTCACCCACCTTTGGCTTGGTAGCATCACTTTCTGTCCCTAGGCCAACTGGTCTCTCTCTGTGTTGTTAAGTGCCATTGAGTCGTAGGCGACTCATAGGTGACCCTATGAACGAAAGTTCTCAACACTTGCATGCGTGACTTTTATCCTTTCTCCAGGTTCAGACGGTTTCTGAGGCAAACCAAGGAAAAAAATAAAAACCAATACCGCTCATGAATATAGCTCTTTAACAAAAATCTTTAACAAAATCCTATCAAATGGGGAAATCACAACCACTTCAACAAATGGTGCTGGCAAAACAAGACTGCTGCTACCTGCAGAAAGCTGGAACAGGAGCCACATCTCACACTATAAACAAACGTAACTCAAGGTGGATCAAGACCTAGGAGTAAAACTCAAAACCATAAAGTTCATAAAAAACAATTTGGCATCAAGTGTAGACAGCCTAGTTTATGGTATAAAGAGACTGTCAAATATAGCCAGAAATACTAAATCTGGAGAGGATAAAACTGATAAATGGGACTTTCTAAATATTAAATCCCTGTTAGCATAAAAAATCTTTTCCAAATGAGTGAAAAGAAAATCTACTGAGTGGGAAAAATTAGATAATACTATCTAAGACAAGGGTCTTGGAAGCTGGGGGTTGGTTCCAAATCTGTTGCCATGAGGTGCTTTTGGGTTTATGCTGGCACAGCCCTATAGTTTGAGTTTGTGATGGTCTAGTGGACAGGGAGAGAGATGGGCATCCTGTTCCTGTGCAGTCTCCATTCTAAAAAGCCACTGGAGGGTCAGGTATAAGTCAATGTGTTTCAATGGGACACAAATGTCTAGGTATTGGTGCTACTAACCTAAGGTCGCACTTCTCCAATGGTTCGAATCCACTAGTAGGCCATTCCTCTGTCTTCTCCTATGTGATTCACAGACTCCTGAAAGCCCACTGGAAGATCAGTCATAACTCAGTTCCTCTTCAACAGCAATGAGATGGCTTAAGAGTCTTTGGATAGAGCTCATGACACACCTGCACTGGGAGCAACACAACAGGGAGTGATGTACTGGGGAGCAATGCACCGAGGAGCAATACTGGAACTTGATTAAGGTACTTTGTGGGGGGTCACTGCTGTTTATATGGATCACATGGGGCACCTTAAGCTCAATCCGAAGGGAACAGAACAGCTGGAGATTGCTCTTGAAGGGAAAACCAAGGCTTCCTGGTTTTCCAATCAGGTCTCCATGCTCCATCTTGTGTCTCCTTACATCCAGTCTGCCAACTGCCTTTAGCCCAGAGCACACTGGGCAACCCTAGTGGTGACAGTTGTCTGATGAGGAGGCTGCTTCTACAGGCCTTTTCTTGACCAAACTGAAGCATATCTTACCTTGGGTCAGAAGACAGAGAGAAACCCAGGCAGGGTAGCTGCCCCACCCTCTTCTGGAGAAGTAACTTCAGATGAAGAACCTATTATCGCCTCAGACAGGAAAAACTCTATCACAGTAATGTCACGTAGGAAGCAGGCTACCTCACCCCCTACGCAAGCCCAAAGCAAGATGTCACACACACCCCAAAAAACACACACACACACAATATCAAGGGATTTCCTGTAGCCAGAAAATTGGATGAAACTTTCTGACACTGAATTTAAAAGAACAATAATTGAATGTTTTCAGTGGGCGAAAGACAAATTTGAAGATTTACAAGGACACTGCAAGCAAAAACCAGGAGAAGTTTTAAAAAACAATGCAGATAAAATAAAGAAGGAACTAGAGGCTCTGGAAAACAAGAAACCATGATCCAAAATATGAGCAAAAATGTTTCAGATGCTATCAACATGATGGAGGGACACATGAACAGGGCTGAAGAAATGGAACACAGAACCAGAGAAATAGAAGATAGAATTGTCACCACTGATCTGCTAGAGCAAAAAGCAGAATCAAAAAGGAAGGAAAAGAAGAAAACCAAAGAAAAATGTGGAACACCATCAAGAGAACTAACATGCACATCATTGAAATCCCAGATCAAGAAGAAGCAACTAAAGACACCAAAAAAGTTGTGGAAGAATTATTAGAAGAAAACTTTCCAAGCATAATGAAGAATGAGGGGAATATATATTCAAGAAGCTGAGAGAACACCATATAGAATAGACCCCCCCCCAAAAAAAAAACCCACTAAAACATAGTCAAATTTGCCAGAACCAAAGATAAGGAGAGAATTCTGAAAGCAGTGAGGGGGAAACAAAGACCTATAAGGGAGAGCAAATAAGATTGACTGTGGATTTCTCAGTGGAAACCATGTGAGCAAGAAGACAATGGAATAACATATATGGAACACTCAAAGAACACAATTGTCAACCAAGAATGCTGTATCCAGTGAAACTGTCCATCAAATATGAAGGAAAGATCAAGATATTCCCAGAAAAACAGAATCTAAGGGAGTTTGTAAAAACAAAGTCAGCATTGCAGGAAACACTTAGAGATGTCCTTCTTACAGAGGTGCCACAGAAAGCAGGATGGACCAGAGTAACTAGCAACACCACCAAAAAGAACTCAACAAAATGATAGCAGTGAAACCACACTGAATGCAAATGGGTTAAATGTATCATTGAAGAGGAAAAGAGTAGCAGATTGGATTAAAAAAACCAAAACCCATCAATATGCTGACTAGAAGAGACACATTAGAAAAGATAGACTAAAAATAAAAATAGGTGCTCGCTTCGGCAGCACATATACTAAAATTGGAACGATACAGAGAAGATTAGCATGGCCCCTGCGCAAGGATGACATGCAAATTCGTGAAGCGTTCCATATTTTCGACCCTGAAATGAACCAGTCTGTAACCAAGGCTAACTCCTTTCACCTACAGATTTTGTCTTTGGATACAAAGCTAAGTAGATAGTCCTTACGGAGGGACTGTTTTAAAAAAAGGGGGGGGGAATATACTAAGAAAATGGCAACCAAAAAAAAAGCAGGTGTAGTGATATTAATCTCTGATAAAACAAATTTCAATGCAAAAACCATCACAGAAGACAAGGAAGGTCACTGCATAATGATTAAAGTATCAATGGAATAAGAGGACATAATAATAAATATGTTGTTGTTGTTAAGTGCCGTTGAGTTGTAGGCAACTTACAGTGACCCTGTGAACCAAAGACCTGGACACTTGTATAACTTTCACCCTTTCTCCAGGTTCATAGGGTTTCCAGAGGCAAGCTATTACGGAAGTGGATGCCACTCCTGCTTCCAAGCTTGTTTTAACCAATGAGCTCCACCAAACACTGTCCATTATGGGTAACCATTCTCGCATTTGACTCATTAGTATCACAGTGTTCGTCTTCACAGCAACCACGAGTTACCTCTGTACAGCAAGTAGACATACCATGGTTCGACAACCTAGAAGAATATTTCACCAAAAACAATTAAAGGCAGGCCTGAGGGCTGCTGAGTAGAGTCACTCACCTTTGGCTTTGGAGTATGACTTTCTGTCCACTAGGGCAACTAATCTCTCTATGGTGTAGGAAATAGTATACTATATAGTACTATAGTATATATAGTTGTTGGAGACTTCAATACACCATTCTCAAGAAAAGACATAACTTCCAGAAAGAAACTCAACAAAGGTGCTGAAGAATTAAACGACACCATAAACTGACTCAATCTCATAGATATTTATAGGCTAAAGCACCCCCAAAAAGGCACAGTATAGCTTCTCCAATGTGCATGGAACGTTCTCCAGAATAGATCACATTTTAAGACATAAGGCAAACATCAATAAATTAAAAAACATAGAAATAATTAAAAACATCTTCTCTGACCACAATCCTACAAAATTAGAAATTAATAACAAGAGGATAAAGGAGAAAAAAAAAAAACCCTACTTTTGGAAGCTGAAAAACACCTTGCTTGAACATGAGTGGGTAATAAAAGAAATTAAAAATGAAATTAAAAAAGTTTCTTGAAACAAATGACAATGAAAACACACTTAAGAAAGGTTGCAATCTGCAACCCTTTTTCCTGAAAGAAATTAACATAAAGAGACAGACATACACAGAAGACAAGACAGGACTTCAGCAAAGAAAAGCACTCACACACACGGGACAAGAACTGCAGACCCCCAGGTCTGCCTCATTTATTATTTTATAATCATCCAAAACCAGTCTACATGCAGACACTCGTGGTTTGGGGAAAACTTATTTACCAGAAACTAGACTTGTTTAGACTTGCTTAGCACAGAATATTCTCACAGAATCTTTCTTGATTCCATATCTCTGTTTATAAGAAGGAATAAGACAATGCCTTGGAAAGGGGAATATTCTTGGACCTCGTGTGCAAGTGTCCAAGGTCCCCATCTGTTTGCAGACTCAAGGACAGATTGCTCTCCCACTTCCCATCCAGACTGAAGAAGGCCAAAGAGACATCTGTGTTCAGACTGTTTCTTTATTAACCCTTTTGGCTCCTTTATCTCCCCCTTTTTTCTTTTACAAAGCTGTGCACGGCAAGCTGTCTTTCCTCTATTACTTTCTGTCTTCTCCGTTGGAGGAAGACGATCAAGAGAATAGAGCACAATATTATTATTCCGATACTGTTACTTCCCAAAGTTGCAAAAATGGCTTTGAACTTTTCAATAGGGTCTAAATTACTTAAATTTTGGACCAACACTGACCAAATTTGGTCATCCTCTAAGGTAGGTAAATTCTTTTCAAATGTACTAGTGATTTTGTGTTCAAGGGTATACAGGTTTTAAAGTTCAATTCTTATCTCCAATAATATGATTTTTCACATTATCCCATTCCTCAGAGACATTAAATTTTACAGGAGTGATACAAAAATGAGAAGAATTCCAGTCACATTTTAACATTACTTGAGTGGACAATACAGAAATCTGATTCCCCAACCATAGCACAGTTTCTTGCAAATGTTGGATATCTTCTGTGAGCTGTTGATCTAACTGTTGTTGTTGTATCCATAGTTCATGAGAGTCAGTATGCCATTGCCTCACAAAGTCAGCAGCCTGAATATTCTGTTGTAGTGCAGTCCCAGCAACCACTGCAGTAGATGCAGTTGCAGCTAGTCAAAACATTGTAACAATGATGACACCGACAACTCATTTGACTCAATGATTCAAGGCTTGAAGAGCATTCCATATTCTTATCATTCCTAGGAGTCACTCCATGGTTGTTCAAATTTGACAGGTAGCCACTTTTTGCTTTTTGCTTGAACAACATAAATACTTAAAAGACTCATTAGTTATAATTTTATCTACTGAAGAGTTAATACAAGTTTTGTAGAAAACAAATTGCACTGGAGCGCAGAGAAGCCAAAGCACAGGGAAGAATTCAAGATACTAAAGAGTTGAATAGAAGATTTCAAAAGGCAGCACGGGATGACAAAGCAAAATATTACAATGAAATGTGCAAGGAGTTGGAGTCAGAAAATCAAAAGGGCCGAACTCGCTCAGCATATCTTAAGCTCAAGGAACTGAAGAACAAATTCAAACCTCGAGTTGCTATAATCAAGGATGCTTTTGGCAGAATGTTAAATGATCCAGGAAGTATTAAAAGAAGATGGAAAGAATATACTGAGTCACTGTATCGAAAGAAATTGGAAGACACAGAAGAATTTCATGAAACAACATATGAGCAAGAGCCTATGGTGATGAAAGAAGAAGTTCAGGCTGCTTTGAAGGAAATGGCAAAAAATAAGGCACACGCGAGCAGAATCATAGTAGCACTAGAAATATGAGAGTGATTATAGATCAATCCCCAAGCTTCATGAGAAGTATTAAAGCAATGATTATCATTTCCAAAACATATAGGTATTCCATCTACCCCAATAGTATAATTAATTACAGGACTTAAATAAAAAAATCTAATGAACGATCCACATAGGGGCTAGGCATCCAAAAGTTTTCATTAGTATACACAAGAATTTCAGGATCCTCCCAAGAAACCCCTTGCAAAACAGGAGGATTAGGAATATAAGCCCAATTAGTATAATTAGCATTCCCCACCTGGCAATTTATGACAGCCATCATAGCCAGGAACAAATTGGCAGGATTGAGAGACTTGTTGTCGTCAAAACGTTTTCAGTTCTTGGGTCAACTTCTTTACTTGCCCCCAACTTGGGGAAGAAGCTTGATGTGTGCTCATCAGAAAAGTGCGTTTAGTAGAGAGGTTATGGAGCTCTTTCAGGAACTCTTCATTCGGGTCTCTCTTGGCCATCTATATTTTTAAATGTTTAGCTGGCACCCATATCTCTCCATTTTTTCCTTCTATTAGTGCATAGCCTCTCCCTGAGACCTTCAATACCCCATTATCCCAATTTCCATCCAACGTTTTATATAAAACTGACTTAGAATCCTTTATGATTTCTTGCTGCCCTTCTACATGTCTTTCTGCTGGTGTAAATCTTTGAGTATCCCATAAATTTAAAAAATTTAGAGTAGTATTCTAAGTAAAAGATTCTTCTGTGTATTTAGAACAGTCATATCTCTTATTCCCCCTTTTCATTTATACAAATAATTTTAAGAGTATGATTGGCTTTTTATTTTTTTTTAATTGTGAAAAACATGTATGGGGATAAAAGGAGTTGTGGGTTGGGGCCTGAAGGGTGAGGATGGGCAGGGATGAAATTGCAGGGATGCAGTTACAGGGCTGCACAATTTGGTGGGTAGGGGGAGTAGGTGAAGGAAATGAAAAAGATCCAGTGGGGATCAGACGATACAGGGCAATGGTAAGCATAGTCCAATGGTGATTAAACAAACTGTCTTACTCACTTGTGGGTTTCTCATTTGGGAATGGGCTCAGACTCTCTGACTTCTTCATGCTGAACCAGGGCATTGATGTTAAGGGGGAAAGGGAGCACACTTTTATTACCTTACTCATAGTTCTGGGTTAAATCCACTTGCCTTCTTGTTCTTTTAGAAAATATTTTCCTGGTATTTACTACCCTCTGTACTGCAAAGTGTTTTCCAAGGTGGATCCAGTAGGGATGGCTGACTGAACCCTGAAGCTCCATCTTCTTTTGCTTCCTTAGCTGGCAGTTATATTTCCTTTTTGTCTCTGGAACTGGGTTCAGGGTCAAGTCTGGAGTAAAACTCAGTATTGGTATGCATAGGAATCAAATTGATTACATTTGTGGAAAGATTTGCTGGAGCAGCTCAATATCAGCAGTGAAAACCATGCCAGGTGCTGATTGTGGGACAGACCTCCAACTACTCATATGCAGATTCAAGCTGAAGTTAAGGAAAATTAAGTCCACAGGAACCAAGATTTGACCTTAAGTCTTCCCCACTCGAATTTCAAAACCATCTCAGGAACAGGTTTGAGGCCTTGAGCACCAATGAGCATAGACCAAATGAGCTTTGGGAGGATATCAAGAAAATCATCCATGAAGAATGCAGAAGATCATTACAAAGGCTGAAGAAGAAGAAAAGACCAAGATGGATGTCAGATGAGACTTTGAGCATTACATTAGAACGCCGAGAAGCCAAAGCTAAAGGAAGAAACCAAGAAATCAAAGAGCTGAACAGAAAATTTCAAAAGGCAGCTCGGGACGACAAAGCAAGATACACCATAATGAAATGTGCACAGAGCTGGAGTCAGAAAATCAAAAGGGCCGGACTCGCTCAGTGATTCTTAAGCTGAAGGAGCTGAAAAACAAATTCAAGCTACGAGTGGCAATACTTAAGGACAGTTTGGGTAGAATGTTGAATGATCTAGGAAGTAGCAAAAGAAGATGGAAGGAGTATAGTCACTGTAGCTGAAGGAATTGGCTGACACAGAGGAATTTTATGAAATAACATATGAGCAAGAGCCTATGGTGAAGAAGGAGGAAGTTCAGTTGCTCTGAAGGAATTGGCAAAAAACAAGGCTCCAGGAGTTGACAGCATACCGATTGATTTATTTCAACAAACAGACGCTGCCCTGGATG
>NW_006400225.1:317758-321232 GCF_000299155.1 Elephantulus edwardii | reverse complement strand
TGGACAGTGAATAGGGATGATAGAGAATTGATGCCTTTGAGTTGTGGTCCTGGAGAAGAGTGTTGAATATACCATGGGCTGCTAGGAGAGGGTGAAGCCAGAATGTTCCCTGGAGTCACGGATTCTGAAGCTTTGTCTGACATACTTTGGGCATGTTGCAAGGAGGGACAGGTCCTTGGAGAGGGACATCATGTTCTGGAGAGTGGAGGGACAGCACAGGAGAGGACGACCCTCGGTGAGATGGATTGCTTCTGTGAATGGAGTAGTGGAAATGAATGTGTTTGAGACAGCGAAGTTGGCACAGGATAGAACGTCGTTTAAGGCTGTTGTATATAAGGTCGCTATGAGTCACAAACAACTCGATGGCACATTACAACAACAACAACATAGGAAATGGAGCAAATCTAGAGAGAACCTGTGAGTTACAAATAGAAGGGCTTTGGAGGTGTTACTTACGGGTATACTGGGGGAGAAGTGGAGGAAAGTAGCCTAGATAAAATTCTCTATATACTCTAGGCAGTTTTTTCTATCCAGGGGTCAGACGGCTTGCCCCCCACCCAGGGCCAGATGGCTCTCCCCAAGGGCCAGGTGGCTGCTCCTCCCCCTTTACAAATGGAGAAGGGAACCTGAGAGTTGTGAACAGACCCTCCCCAGGTCCAAACAGTTCCTTGCAGAGGCAGTCAACAGAGGTGCCTTGAGGATATCTGCCATCTCGGACATGCTGCCACTGTTAAGTGTCATCAAGTCATAGACAGCCCATACCAACTCCTATCAATCCATTGTATTGGTGATCCTCTTCTCAGGCCTGTCCAAGGAAATCTCAACTGACAGAGATGCTATCCCTTATGGAGACATTCATCTCTCACCATGGCCTTGCTGTTGCCCCCGCAGCCACTACACACCCCCATCCCCGCTCCTGTGATGGGGGTCCGGGGCCCACAGCCTGCATGGGGGCTCTGCCACAACAACCATGGAGCCTAGCACTCGCCACCTAGTCTAGGCTGAGGGACCCATGGTCCCCAGCAGCCCCAATGAGGTCACAGCAGCACAAGCTCAGCAGCAGGCAGAGAGAGGAAGCCTGGTTCCAAGAATTCTCCCCAGAATAGGTTCATTCTGTGGCAGTGTGGAGGCTCTGCCGCACCAGCCCGGGTGGGGGGTGGTGCCCGCCGTCTGCCCCAGGTGAGGGGATCCCTGGGGTCTGACCATGTGAGCCCCATTGCAGTGAGGGGCTGGGAGCCACGGGACTCACCCATTCCTCCCTGGAAATCCTTGATCTCCTGATGTTGAGCCTCGATCCGCATCAAAGACCAGCAATCAACTGTTTAACTATTCAACTATCAATAAACAGAGGACTGTAGAAGGCCATGGTGGCCTGCCTCTATGTGACCTGCTGCTCAAGCAGCTTCCTAGGTGGTTGCTGCTGCCAGCACCATCTTTTTCTGGCTTTTTCTATAATAACTTGTCCTTGAGTATTAAATGGGATACCTGTAGTATGAATAATATTATATATTTAGTAAAAAATATTGAGATAATTTTTAAGTATATGACGGTGCATTGTCAGTTTTTATAGTGCTTGGAATTCCATAACTGCAAAACAAGCAAGAAGATGGTTAATAACATGATTAGTTTTTTCCCCCGGTTTGTGGTATAGCCCATTGGAAATGTGAATAAATATCAATACAATGATGTAGATATTTTAAATTCCTAAAAGAAGGAAAACAAGTAACATCCATTTTCCATAATTTATTTACTTCGTTTCCTCTTGGATTCACACCTGCAGGCAACTGTAAAATTACAGAAGTCATACAAGAAGGGCAAGACCTCACTACATGTTGAGCTTGTTGTTGTGAAATATGGTATCTTGCTTGTAAAGATTTTGAATTGTTATGATGAAATAAATGTTCTTCAGTGGCTTGAGCAACATTACCAGTAAGTAAGGAATCTATAGTAGAAATACTTGAAGCTAAAGGTCCTGGCAATTGAGAGTGAGATCTAATATGAACTATATATAAAGGACATTTTCATTGAAATAACATTTTTTAAATCTTTAAAAACAAATCATTCAAATCATTTTTTACTGTAGATGATATATAAGCTAAAGGCAAAACTTTAATAGTATATACTGCACAGGAAGAATCACTAGTAATATTGACATTTTCGTCAGACCATTCTTTTAAAGCTAAAAAAATAGCATATAATTTACTTTTTGGTACTGACTTCTAAGGAGATGACCCAATATAGAATTTGTTAATACTCCAATATTCCATGTTTCCATTATTAGAAACATCTGTAAAAACATTAAGACCTCTAAGAGGACCAGAGGATATGATACATGTGTTGTTGTTGTTAGGTACTATCGAGTTGTAGACTCAACCCTATGAACAAAAGACCTGAGCACTGTTCGTAGATAGAGTTTCCAGAGGCAAGCCATTTCGGAAGTGGTTGCTGCTCCTGCTTCCAGGCTTGTTTTAGTCGGAAAGCTCCAGCCAACACTGTCAACCATAGGTATCCATTACCACATTTGTCACATCACTGTCACAGTGTTCAGCAACACAGAAACCATGAGTTACCTCTGTACAGCAACACACAGACCAGTGCTATACCACCTAGAAGAATGTTTGACAGGAAAACAATTTGAACCCGGCCTGAGGGCCGCAGATTAAAATCACGCACCTTTGGCTTGGTAACATAACTTTCTTTCCACTAGGCCAACGTTGATACATATAGGTAAAAAAAAAAAAGATATATTTCTGAAGAAATGAAAGTCTGTTAGAAGAAAAGTGATTATCAAACTATTCTGTATACCCAGCACGAATTTTACTCTTTAGATACAAGGCACTTTTTCTCATATAATCAGATACAATACAGGCAGGCATTAATTAAGGGGCTAGAAAGAACAAAGAGTGGAGTTTCTGTTTTCACTCCTATAGGTTCCCATGTGAAGTACAGCAACTAGCACAGGCACAACTGACACAGTTTTGGAGTGCCATCCACAGGCATGTTTATTTTTCAAGATTGGCTTGTTGTTAGAAATTTTTACTTAAGCATGTAGATACCAGATTTGTGTATGGATTTGTGAAGGTGATAGAGGATGCCAAGAGCTGATCTCTCAAAGATCTCTTGAGACAGAATATCTCAGTGGCACCTTGAGACATTTGAGACACCTGCTCTTGGGGTCTCCTACCCACAAGATTTAGAATTTCTATATATATTAACTTTATATTTGTCTCTATTCATTCTTATTCTACACTGAAACTTTCAAATTGTATGAGCTCTCAAGTATTGCTACATTAAACATAAGACAAAAAGACAACAAACACTGAGACAGTAGCAGTAAATTCAGACAAAAAATAAAACAATTAGCACAAACATTTTGAGGCCTCTGTTTTGAGTTATAACACTTCTCTTCTTCTTATTTTCAACTTTATATTTCTGTGTTAACACTTTTCTTCTTCATCTTAACTATGTTTTATA